>NW_026015754.1:0-55006 GCF_020379485.1 Brassica napus
CCCGAAACCCGAAACCCGAAACCCCTAAACCCTAAACCCTAAACCCTAAACCCAAACCCTTAAACCCCAAACCCCTAAAACCTAAACCTAAAAATATATATGTTTCTTGCCGCGATTCGAACCCGGGTACGCTGATAAACAAAAGGGCACCCTACCACCGCACCAAAATAATAACACTGGTCTTTATAGCAACACTTTTTTAATAATGATTTTAGTGTATATGGGCCTCAGTGGGCTAAATGAATTTTAAAGTATTGAAAATGTTAACAATCGTTTTTAAAACCCTAAACCCTTTTATTCTCCAATACCCCTATTCTCAAATACCCTTTTTTCTTAAATACCCCTATTCTCAAATAACCCTATCTCAATACCCCTATTCTAAATACCCCTATTCTCAAATACCCTTTTATTCTCAAATACCCTTATTCTCAAATACCCCTATTCTCAAATACCCCTATTCTCAAATACCCCTTTAATCTCAAATACCCCTTTAATCTCAAATACCCCTATTCTCAAATACCCTTATTCTCAAATACCCCTATTCTCAAATACCCCTAATCTCAAATACCCCTATTCTCAAATACCCATATTCTCAAATACCCCTATTCTCAAATACCCCTATATCTCAAATATCCATATTCTCAAATACCCCTATTCTCAAATACCCTTTTAATCTCAAATACCTCTATTCTCTAGTACCCTTATTCTCAAATACCCTTATTCTCAAATACCCTTTAATCTCAAATGCCCTTATTCTCAAATACCTTTTAATCTCAAATACCCATATTCTCAAATACCCCTTTAATCTCAAATACCTAATCTCAAATGCCCATTAATCTCAATTACCCTTTAATCTAAAATACTCTTCAATCTCAAATGTCCCTTAATCTAAAATAGCCTTTATATGCTTTTAATCTCAAATACCCCTTAATCTAAAATATCTCTTGATCTCATATGCCCCTAATCTCAAATGCTCATAATCTCAACTACCCCTTAATCTCAAATACCCCTTATACTCAAATACCCCAAACCCTTAATCTCAAATATCTTTAATCTCAAATATCCCTTGATCTCATATGCCCCTAATCTCAAATGCTCATAATCTCAACTACCCCTTAATCTCAAATACCCCTTATTCTCAAATACCTCAAACCCTTAATCTCAAATATCTTTAATCTTGAATACCCTCTAATCCCATATATCCCTTAATCCCATAAACCCAAATCTCAAATACCCTTTAATCTTGTATACCCATTTATCTCAAATACCTCTTAATCTCAAATACTCATAATCTCAAATACCCTAATCTTAAATACTGCTATTCCCAAATATCCTTTAATCTATTATACTCCAATCTCCAATACCCCTAATTCCTAATAACCATGATCACCAATACCCTCGTTCCCCCGTATCTCCCTGAACCTAAAGCCTTACAAAATTAAGGATGTAAAATTTCTAATAAAATATATAACAATAATTACGCATGCTACTAATAGTGAATATGTTTTGAACAAAATATTAAGGTTTGGAAAGTTTTAAAGATTTAATTGAATCACAATGGACTCACTGATAAGATAATGTATAAATGGGTTTAATTTAGGCCTTAATAACTTGAATAAAAAAGTGAAATTCTTAAGAGATTTTTAATTGGATCGAAATGAGTCCACGAAAAGGGTAATAATCTTTTTAGAACAAAACAAAATTCATATAAGACTACGAAGAGGTATAAATAAGTATAAAACTAAGCAAACTATTAGAACTTTGATTACGTTTTGTTTATCAGTCATACGCAAAAGTTTAAGATCTTCGAGTACCTCTTTCCATGCGGATTCTGCTTAAGCGAGCAAGAGAGACTCAGAGATTGCGAGAGAAAAGGATGGAATGGAATTTCGTCGTTCCAAGTCCCTTGTAACACAAGTATCCCCTGCAAAAGTTACATCAACACAAACAAAAGAGAGTTTTACTTGATTCTTGTAGCCACAAATTCACTAAAAAAAATTCAATTAACCCCAAAAGAATCTACGGAAGTGAAGTGAAATTGCAAGAGCAAAAACAACTTTCTCAACACCCAAAACCCTAATTGAGATTAGAAAACAATCGAGAAGGTGTTTCCGCAGGAACCCAGAAATAGATAAAACAGTACCGAAATCTGAGGACTTTCACTCATACCGCCGCAGATAATCACCACCTGGGGATCGGATCGTCGGAGAACCGTGCGGTGAACGTAACCTGTTTCTTGAAATTAGGGCTTGACGTCCTTGTGTTCTTCTGGGGATTGTCGGAGAACCGCGGTGAACGTAACCTGTTCTTGTAAGAAGGATCTGTTTTGGAGGAAGGACCATCACCATACTTGGAGAAACTCCGCCGTTTCTTGAAATTAGGGTTTGACGTCCTTGTGTTCTTCTGGGAATCGCCATGTAGAAAGATCGAGGTTTCTAGGTAAAATCACGGTTTTTGAATTTGAGAGGTTGGAGAAACAAAGAAGAACAGAGTGATTAAAGAAGTGGCCATTGTTAAATTTTGGAGAAGATCACCGCAACTGCACAATTTTAGTAGTAACATGCTTGTTTATAAAGAAAGTCCACGTGTCAATATTTTATTTTTTGCTTTTTTGGTAAAAAAGAAATTCAACAGATGTTACCGTTGAGATGTAAAGAGGAGAAAAAAAAAACAAAAAGAGTCTTTGTTTTGATTTTAAAATTTTCCCCGACGAGATCAAAGTTAGATTGAGAGTAAACACAGACCAACAACAAAGGATCAATCATCGTCATTTCAAGCCTCACAAGTTTCTTCCAAGGACTCGTTGACTGGTTTCAGTCCATTTTTACCCTTGCCAGATCTAAAACGAGGGCTGTCATGCACAGCAATTGTGTTCTTGTTCTGAACTGTTCCGGTGCTGTGTTCGGTTCCGGTTGGAGGCTGTCTTCGAAACGTCTTCACGGACTGCATCGCTGAAGCTTCCTCTCCGAGAAAGGTTAAGTTTGGCGACTTGGACGGGTCAAAGAAAGCTAGAAAGTTACATAACATGCTACTTAGTAGTCACAAGAAAGAACATGGGTGAGCTCTAAGCAAATATATATACGAGTTGTGTTTCTAAATATACCTTCTTGAGCTCAGGTTTAGCTGGAGGCGCCTCGTAGTAGAAGTTGGGGACAGGTTTAGCCTTGAACTTTAGATTCTTTCTTAGTTGTTTCAAAGCTGCTTCTTGTTCTTCCGGCAAAAACATTGACTTTACCCTTTAGAATCAGAAAAGAGTACTGCATCAAACTGGAAAATACATGGACTTTACCTTTTGCCTTTGTTCGAGCTCGTTCCTTTCGGCTTCAAGCGCTTGGTTTTTCTCCTCAAGTTCTTGGTAATACTAGGCCAGGGTTTAGGGTTTAGGGTTTAGGGTTTAGGGTTTAGTCTGCATATGTGTTTTATTTAGTTAGTGAGGATCTTCTACAAGAAAACTTTTAATTGGATTGGATAGCTTTGTGTACTTACATCAAATAAGTGGATATTCACAGATGTCTCTTAATCTCATATATACCTTAATCTCAAATACCCTAATCTCATTTGCTCGTCGCCATTATCACTCACTTACAGTTTCTTACTCTTTTTGGTGTTGATCTTGCTTTTATCTTCGTAAATAGTCTGAAAGGATTGAGATTGAGAGATTATGATGAGTAAGGCAAGAGATCGTTTCTTGTGAAGAGGGGCTACGGGTCAATTACAATGGTCATATGTTATACAGGTTTGTTCAATGAGCTGAGCCCAACAATTACAAATAATAGATCGAGTGGGCTCTTTAGACGGACTCCTAAAACTCTGATAACTACAACTGCAATTTATTTTGCTCGAGAAGTAGGGGTGGTAGGCATTTCGGTTCAATCACAGTTTCGGTCTAGGTTTGGTTTGGGTTATTTGGGTTTAAGAAAACTTGAACCAAAGTCAATCCAAATTAATTTGGTTTGGTTTATTTTGGTTTGGTTCGATTTTAGTTCGGTTTTGTTTGTGTTCAGTTCAGTTTTAGTTCGGTTTGGTTCAGTTTAGTTTGGTTTTGTTTGTATTTTTCAATTCAACCAATTTGATTTTTGAGTTTTATTCTAGTTCAATTACAAAAAAATATGATTTATTAAAACATAAACAAATCATCATTTGACGCAAAATCATTATTTTCTTCATATTTAAACATAAAACCAAACATCTTCGATCCAAATCCAAGTGGCCATTTGACAATCATTTTTTTTACCGTTAGTTCCTTCCTTTACATGTGCATGGCTGTACACGTGTCAACCACTGATATGCATAGGAACATACATTATCAGCTTTTACGGTTGGCAATCTGTGAGATCACCAACCCTCCATTGGCAATCCGTGAGATCACCAACCCTCCGATCGGAGGGGATACACAGAAGAAAATCAAGTAAAGAGACAATAGGCAAGTGAGATCTGGTGATCAAACCTTGCGATCGTCATCAAATATATATATATATATATATATATAGCCGTTTGTTTACGTTTCTTTTTTCACTAGCTCATGTGAAAAATAGCCGTTTAGTCCCTATTTCCGTAATTTCCATTTTTCACTGTCTTGAAAATTCAAAAAAAAAACATATGACAGAAACAATCCCAATTAAATTATGTATGTGTTGATGAAAGTTGAAGTTTTTGCTTTGGCAGAAGAAACAATTCCAAGTTCGAGTCCAGTCCGTCCAAGTTTTTTACAATACTATCTTGACCGTACATGTGTAAGGAGTTGTTGGAAAAATAGCGCCCCACATTTTGAAACTACTTAAAAAATTCTCCCCTAATTCATTTATATTACACTTTACAACCCTAGCTAGCTAAGTTGATGCAGAGAATATTTAGGAATATTCTAGATATATATTATTTGATTTATTATTAGGATAATTACTTTAATTGTTTTAGGGTTTTTAGGTTTTTCTTATATATAGCCGTCTAGGCTTAACTTTGTATACAGATTTTGATTGATTAATAAAAAAGAGTTTTCCTAAAGAAGTTTCTATAAACCACACTGAGAAGAGTATTCTCAACCCTAAAGAGCTTTTGATTAAGCACTGTGAAGAGTATTCACAAATCCTAGTTTCCGGGTATTCTTAGAATCAACGGATCTAGTTTTATCCCTAGAAGCTTCCACTACATCAGGTGGGAACCCTCTTTGAAAATAAAGTCAATATGAAGGACATCGTCTTCATATATATCGTCTTCATACACGTCGTAGATTGGATCTTCATAGATCTCTCGATAGATCTCATGGTTCTCTTCTCTCTCAACAAAAGGACTTTCGTCCAGGAAAAGATAGATGCTTATACTCACCATGACATCTAGAATCATTCTTCGATTGAAAAACCAAAGAGACGCAGCTCTGATACCACCTGATGTAGCGGAAGCTTCTAGGGATAAAACTAGATCCGTTGATTCTAATAATACCCGGAAACTAGGGTTTGTGAATACTCTTCACAGTGCTTAATCAAAAGCTCTTTAGGGTTAAGAATACTCTTCTCAGTAGTTTATAGAAACCTCTTTAGAAAAACTCCTTTTTATTAATCAATCAAAATCTGTATACAAAGTTAAGCCTAGACGGCTATATATAAGAAAAACCTAAAAACCCTAAAACAATTAAAGTAATTATCCTAATAATAAATCAAATAATATATATCTAGAATATTCCTAAATATTCTCTGCATCATAAGTACACCCTTATGGAGCTGATGCTTACAGTCTCAGTGAGGAATGTTTCAAATATATTGAAGCTAAGTACGATAGGATATGCATAAGAGTCACCTAAGGAGGTGAAGAGCAAGAGCTGATTCTTGATAAGGGTGAGAAAGAAGGGTAAATTTGTTAACTGAAAAAGAAGACAAAAGAAACCCTGCAATGAAAGTGGTGGCGAGTCTATAGATGGTTGGGTTTGCAATGGAAACGTGCACCAAAGATAGGTTCAGACAAAGTTGTGTATGTTCTGATAATATTGTGGATATAAACTCTGATAATCTAAAGTGTAATAAGAAAAAGAATTTTGGAGTTGTGTGAAATACTACACCGTCACACACTGTATATTTATGTAATAGAGAGAAAGCTTTATTTTCTTGTTGCAAGCTTTGGATGTAGAGATCAAATCGCAAGTCTAATGCATCTAATCGATCAAGAGATATCCATGTAAGGGATGAACATGTAAGAGCTATCCATGTAGCGCATCTCATTGTCAGACTTCTCCTTCCATGAACTAAACTAAACATGTCTCAAATTTCATCTGCAGCATATGGTCATCGGTGGCCTTCTTCAAGAGCTATACTACATAAATGATATCATAGCACTTCTCTACACATCCATATTTGGCAGTGCGGTTAGCTATGGTGTTTACTTCTACAGTGCTGCTAAAGGTTCTATTTTTCTGCCTTCTTGTTATAGTATCACTGGTTTATGCTTCAGATCTCTGATGGCTTTTATGATGTTTCTTATTGCAGGAAGCCTGGCTAAACTCAGCTCACTCACCTTTTTGACACCAATGTTTGCATCAATCTTTGGGGTTCTTTCTTATCACAAGTTTCTCTAGTCTTTGGGTAGTATTCTCATATATTTGGTATTGAAACAGGTATCTGCACGGTCCTTGATGAGACTTTCTCCTCGTTGCAACTAGTAGGAGCAGTCGTCACTTTAGTCGCTAGACTTGGTCAACTTTCCAGAAGTCAACGACTGATACACTCTCAGTTTATAACAAGACGACCATCAATCATCTTCCGACAATGTTTTCAACAGAAATATATTTGGATTATCTTGCAGGTTTTAGACCAAAAAAGCTTTGAAAAATGTTAAATCCGAAGCATTATTACTAGCAATAGATATTCAGCAACGCACAACACATGTATATTGCAATAATATAGAATGTTTACTTGAAAAAAGATAGTTGTATCAACCATAGATTGAGTGAAACCATCAGCTAAGAATACAGAAGGTGAAATTCTAGATCCATTGTCTAGAGTCTTATTGTAAACCATATATGATCGGAACCGTTTAATTTCTTATCAATTAATTTAGTAAAACATCATAATACTCACTAAATCGGTTAACTAACCACTATAAAATTCCTACTCCTAGAGAAACGGAGACAAAAAAAGTTTCAAAACTCTTTGAGCATCATCATATGTTAGTGCATGATGCAACTATACATTAAAACAATATTGTCATACTTTTGAATTTTTTTCAAAATTTATGTGTTAAATCCCTATGAAAATATATATAGTTTTTGACTAAATGTTGTATATACTGAAGCCTATAATTTTAGTGTTGTTTTAAGATATCTAATAACATTCTAAATTTGTATTAATGTATGTAAAATTCTCTTTCATGGTACATAGGTATCATTCTAATTTTTTACAATTAATTAAGTAAAACTTCATAATACTCCTTAAATCAGTTGAATAACCACTATAAAATCGTTAATCTCTTGAGAAACATAGACAACAAAGGTTTCAAACATCTTTGAACATCATCATCATATGTTAGTGTAGGATGCAACAATCCATTAAAAAAATATTGTCATATTTTTTGAATTTTTCTCCAAATCTATGTATAAATCGCTATGAATTTATTGAGTTTTACGTTACACGCTCTATATACTGAAGCTTATAGTTTTAGTGTTGTTTTAAAAAATTTAACCACATTCTACATTTTTATTAATGTATGTTAAACTATCTTTCATGGTGCATAGGAATCGTTCTAATTTTTTATCGATTAATTTAGCAAAACTTTCTAATACTCCCTGAATCGGTAGATTAACCCTATATATAAAATAGTTATTCTCTAGAGAAACGGAGACAACAAAAATTTCAAACCTCTTTGAACATCATCATATGTTAGTGTAGGTTGCGACTATGGATTAAAACAATTTTTTTATATTTTTGAATTTTTTACAAAACCTATGTGTTAATCCATACAAAAATATTGAGTTTTTTTGGTAAATGCTCTATATATTTAAGTCTATATTCTTTAGTGGTGTTTTAAAATTTCTAACCACATTCTACATGTGTATTAATATATTTTAAATTTTATTTCATGGTATATGGGCATTGTTCTAATTTTTATCATTTAGTTTAGTAAAACTTCACATAATCCCTAAATTAGTACACTAACCACTATAAAATCACAATCCTCAAGAGAAACGGAGATAACATTGGCTCTAAACCTCTTTGTCCATCATCATATATTAGTGCATGATGTAACTATGCATTAAAATAATATTTTTATATTTTCAAAATTTTTCTTAAAATCTATGTATAAATATTGAGTTTTTGGTAAAATGCTCTACATACTCAAGCTATAATATTAGGTGTTGTTTTAAATTTTCACCACATTATACATTTGTATTAATGTATGTTAAACTCTCTTTCATGGTTTATGTGCATCATTTTAATTTTTTATCAATTAATTTAGTAAAATTTCATATAATCTCTAAATCAGTGGACTAACCACTATAAAATCGCTTTTTTTTAGAAAAAACGGAGACAACAAATGCTCCAAACCTCTTTGACCATCATCATATGTTAGTGCAAGATGCACCTATGCACTAAAACAATATTGTCATATTTTTTGAATTTTTCTCAAAATTAATATGTAAACTCCTAGGAAAAATATTGAGTTTTTCGGTAAATGCTCTTGTACTGAAGTTCATACTCTTTAGTGTTGTTTTAAAATTTCTAACCACATTTTACATTTGTATTAATATATGCTAAACTCTCTTTTATGTTACATGGACATCGTTCTAATTTTTTTATCAATTAATTTAATAAAATTTCATATAAATTTATAAATTAGTGGATTAACCATTATAAAATCGTTATTCTCTAAAAAAATGGAGATAACAATGGTTCAAAGCCTCTTTAACAATCATCATATATTAGCGTGTGATGTAACTATGCGTTGAAATAATATTGTCATTTTTTTTGAATTTTTCTAATAATATGTGTGAACCCCTGTAAAAATATTTAGGTTTTCGGTAAATGTTCTACATACAAACCCGAAGCATATATTCTTAGTGTTACAATATAACCTATTTAAATTAATACTCTATAAATTAATATACACTAAAAGTTTCTATAAAATAATATAATTGTATAGTTTCAAATTAAGTTTTTGGTTCAATTAGTATATCGATAAATTAATATATCTATAAATTAATAAAAAAATTTATAGTTTTGGTGTTGTCCAATTTTATATTTATAGTATTGTACGCTAAACTATCATTCATGGTATTTCTTGGAAGCCCAATCCCTTTTAAAATAATAATTGAAGGCCACTGCAAATGGGCTTTGAAAAATCTTATTTGGTGGTTAGATGGCGGAAGACCTCCCCAAAGAATATCCCTTTGTCTTCATCCTCCTTCCATCATATCATATTCCTCAATTCGAAAGAGAGAGAGAGAGAGAGAGAGAGAGAGACCTTGGATCGGTGGTGGAGTGTGAGGGAGTAGATCAATAGACATGGCTTCGACTGACGGACTTGTGCCCATCACCCGGGCTTTTCTGGCGTCATACTACAACAAATATCCTTTTCCTCCTCTTTCCGACGACGTTTCTCGGCTTTCCTCTGACATGGCTTCTCTGATTCAGCTACTGACTCTCCAATCTCCCCCATCTAAAGGTTCCCGATCCCACTTTTGTATTATTTCCTTCTGCTGAATCTCCTCATACATTTGTATTTGTCTAGGGGAAGCTTCCCTGATCGAAGAAGCGAACCAGCAGCCTCCTCACAAGATTGATGAGAATATGTGGAAAAATCGGGAGCAGATGGAGGAGATACTGTTTCTTCTGCAACCATCTCGTTGGCCTGTTCAGGTGAATCGTTTTGTCCCCAACCTAAGCCTTCCCCCTTCCTCTTCTTGGTGACAACAGCTCTCTCTCTCTTTCTCTCTTGTTTCAGCTTCGGGAACCTTGCACATCCGAAGATGCTGAATTATCATCCATTTTGAGACATCTCAAAGACAATTTTGATAAAGCTCTGGCTGCTATGATTTCCTTCCAGACGAAAAACTCTGAGCGCGTCTTTAACACTGGTTAGTTCTATTGTTTTATGATGCATAGATAGAGAGAGAGAGAAATAGCCAGCCTGTGTTTATACTTTTGTCTTCTTCCTTTTTTACAGTTATGACCTACATGCCTCAAGATTTCCGAGGAACGCTCATCAGACAGCAGAAGGAGAGGTCTGAGAGGAACAAACAGGCGGAGGTTGATGCCTTGGTTAGCTCTGGAGGGACCATACGAGACACGTATGCTCTTCTTTGGAAGCAGCAGATGGAGCGGTGAGCCTACCAGTTTCTGCTTTCTTATTTGATATGCTTGCTTGCTTACAGAGAACTTGTTTAATTTTATTGTAGGAGGAGACAGTTGGCTCAACTAGGCTCTGCCTCTGGTGTCTACAAAACCCTTGTCAAGTACTTGGTTGGGGTGCCACAGGTAAAGGCTCAATGCCTCCTCTCATTCTCATAGAAAATTGATTTAGTTGTTGATTCTTTTCCCTTTAATGTATTGTAGGTGTTGTTGGATTTTGTTCGACAAATAAATGATGATGATGGGTATGTACCATGGTTTCATTTATAAGGCTACTTATGGTGGTAGAAGATTCAGGTTGCATAAACAACTTTAACTGATAGGATCGTTTTATCTTCTCTTGTAAAGGCCAATGGAAGAACAACGACAACGTTATGGACCTCCTCTATACACTCTCACAAAAATGGCCACGGCTATCAGGGTTTTCTTAACCCTTCTCTGGCAAAGATATGATACTTTCAAACTGTAAGATTGTTCCCTTTCCTTCTTTCTTTTTATTTTTGCTTATAGTAGTTGTTAAATCAAGGCTCTCTTCAATTCACACTAGTCAATAATCAAGGTTCCCTTTCTCAGTGAACTTTCCCATTTAGTGGTTGTGAGATCTTATTTTATGTGTGGGATCGGCAGGAATAAAGAACAAATGAATCTCCTGTCCGAAGCTGCTATCGTCTACACATCTGAGTTTGAAAGATTCGTCGCATTTATCAGGTACCTTCTTCCTTTCTAAGATCACACATTGTCGGGGAATGCTCACCTTTGAAACTTTCTTGCTGCGAAAAAATTGTGTGGATGTTTGATTTTAGGGCTTGTTCACTCTGTTTCTTTTTAGTAGTTTTATTTGTCTCCTAATTTGTTTTGGCTATGTTAAAATTGTTACTAGCATGTAAAGGCATTCCTATCAAGCTTTAGAGTAAGTTTAGTAGTCTGAAACAATATGATGTAATTACTAGACATTCTTTCTAATAAGTTTTTTTGTGTTATATTTCAATTTTTTTATTGAATTTTTTATTTCGACAGTTCCAACATTACTTTGGTTAGATGTCTTTAGGCATTGTCTTTCTCTACTGAAAAAAAAATTAACGTTTTCCATTGTGCTTTTCCAGCGATGTATTTGCCAATTCCCCCTTCTTCATTTCAGCAGATGCCGCTGGGATATTGGGTTCAAGGTTAGCTTCCATTGTTCACAAGATTCTCTCTACAGTTCATTGGTAACTAGTTCTAAGAGTTTGTACTGCTTAGGGAAAATGAGGAGTACAAAGAGATTATCGTCCAAGCTGGGAGAACCTATGAGGTAAACTGTTCTCCTCAAATGCTTTTGGTTATTAATGAAACTGAATGTTTTGACATTATTAGACTCTTTAGACTAGCTCCATCTGAAATTGTTGCGTTTAAAATAAGTGAAAAGTGATGGAAATGACTGGTGTGTGGTATGCCCATTTTCTGGTGGCATATATAAAAGTTTTTGTTGTTTCTCTAGGTCTCATTGATGGTGGAATCCGAAAATTCATATATTGGTTGGGATTTCTCCTTGATGCAAGGCAAGATAAGCATGGTATTTCTTTTTGAACCCTCAATCCGTTTTCTCATTATATAACTTAAATTATTTGTTTGCTTTTCTTGCTTGGTTTTGCTCCCCTCTCCAGAATTTGTTTGATAATTATAGGTGTGTCTAGGTTCTTTTGGTAGGAGCTACAATAAGTTGTTTTGGTTAGGGCTTTGCGCCTTGCAGATCAATCTGTTTCAACTTAGCAACTGGAATTAAAAAAAAAAAACTAAAAGGATGGCCACGGACATACCTAAAGAGGTGATAATAGTCGTGGTGATTGAAACCAAAACATGTTCTTTAGATGTTTCTTTCACCTCTGATATGAACCGACTTTGATTTTAGCCGTTTTCTAATGTGAGAAAGAGAGAGATGTTTAGCTAAGCTTTCATCAACACTAGTCTCTCTTTGAGAATAAGGTTGATTGTTATAAGTCGAATTCTTATTAATCTTAGCATATTCTTATATAGGGATACAACTTAATGTAAACAGGAAAACTTAAACCTAATTCATAAAAGATAACACCAAAACTGATTAGCTAAAATACCTTGACCAATCCTAACACATGTCAGCCTCGGACATTTATGAAACTTCACTAGAAGATAAGAATCAGTGTCGTGTTAAGTTGTGATCCAAGGAAAAAGAGGAAAGATGAAAACAGAGTACGTTAGAAGAGAAGAGAAAAGTGTTACATGAAAAGAGATGGGTGTATGAGATCAAAACAAAGTACATTACTTAGCGTATACGAAGCGAAGTTATGATAGGAGAGAAAACCTATTTGAAAGCTTAGTTTTTTACTGAAGAGTATGGGTGTAAGCTTGACTTTGCTTTGTTAAAGGGTTGATCAAACGAGCCTTTTATCAAAACTGTTGCGATTAGATAAGAATCTCAAAGGTTATCGCCGTGTTGCCCTTATAGCGCCACGATATTTAATCAAAAGGGCACCGTGTGGCGCGCTTTATGGATATTGCCTTGCTAAAGATGGTTAAGGCGTTGAGGGCATGACGATGATGATCACACATTATCCCTATTTGCCGTACATAAAATTGTATATGTTGCTGTTTCCGCTAGAATCTGGTTAGCTTTGTTTTCGCACATAGTTGATAGCCTATATTTTCCTTTGATGAACCATTCATGTGAAAGGCAAACAAGAACTGTTGTTTCTTGATACCAGATGTGATCTCAGTTTGGTTCTCACCTGATGTGGTTCGTCCTATTTTTATTTACCAGGATATTGGATTTAGCGTGGAGTACATAAGTGCTTCAGGGGAAAAGACTGTGAGTGTGCTCATTAGTTTCCAAACTCTCATTAAACTTTAATAGCATATAGTACATACAATATCTCTCACCCTTTTAAGATATACGTTCAAGTTCAACCAGTGAATTCTGAGGGATGAATTACAAATTTCTCTTATTGCAGCTGATATTACCTTACCGTCGTTATGAAGCTGACCAGGTGAGTGCCATGTACATATGGGGGGAAGCTTATGAGTATTTTTGGTTTTGTTGTTAATTTCACAAGTTAGGTTATGAGCTTTCTTTTAGCTGTGCTGTTTAATCTCATAAGTTTTTTTCTTTGGGAAAGCTTATAATTTCTTTTTCGTTTTTTTAGCTGTTGTTTTATGTGCATAGCTAGGTTATTTAATGTCATCGGTTTCGGGATCCATTGTGTTTGTTCCTACAGGGAAACTTCTCTACGCTAATGGCTGGAAACTACAAACTTGTTTGGGACAATTCATATTCAACTTTCTTCAAAAAGGTAGAATGATAGTTACATTTTGAGGCAGACAAAGTGATTCGATATGCTTTATAGACTCCTATTTCCATTGCTTTTACTAACGAGGATATATTCGTTTGCTTCTCTTGATCTCCATTGTTTGTGTAATAGACTCTTCGATATAAAGTGGATTGCATACCACCAGTAGTGGAGCAGAAAGTGGAAGATGAAGATGGATTAGAATCATGAAAACTCATCATCATCTATCTGTACAAAGACAAAACTTTGACCTTCTGAAAGACATCATAAGTATCTGTTGCGGCCTCGTACAGGAATATGACTATCTTGTTTGCCGAGTAAGTGAAATTTGGCGATTGAAGCTGCATGCTCTATTATCGATGTATGGGTTACAAATATTATTTGGTTGGTTTGAAATAGCTGGGTTGACGTCGCTGAAACAACTACATGGGCCTACAACCTAAATGGGCTTATTTGCATCTATGGTATTTGTTTTCTATTTTCACTCTCCACCCAAGTCTTCGTGTATCTTCCGAGTAATTTTGCAAGGATCCAAAATTATCTTAGAGGCCTAATACGGGCCCAGTTTAAAAACGACCGTCTCGCTTCAATTATTCTTCAGATCGGACTCACTGGCGACGATGGATTTACAGCAAGAGCAGGCATGTTGGAAACCCTTTTTTATCCTCACGGATGATGTTAAGTGTCTTCTCAGTTCTCAGAAATGTATGCAATTGTTGGATATATCGTGCATATTTTTATAACATGATAAGCGATGTCATAGACTATCAAAAGCACGACAAACCACATCGTGGATAAAGTCATATTTGCCATAACTTTTCTCAGCTGCTTAGTCCTATTTAAAAAAACAAGCATGGCCTTCTTTCAAGTACTAAGCTTCTGCATTAACTTGTTTTAAACACACATACAAGATTGGAGTATTGTACTAGATGAACATCGCTAAAATGTTACACTGGAAAACTGTTTTCGATCATATGTCGCTATTGGACATTCTGCTTGGATACACGTGACCTTTTGCTGGTGAGAAGTTTTTTAAAATATTCCTCCTCCTAAAGTTTGTATGTCTTTGTTGACTTGAGAATTATGGGTGTTGGCTTTCACCTTTTGGTGCATGTGTTACGCTTCAAATTATCAAGAGTCATGACATCATAAAAGAATTATTTTAAAAAGTCCTGCATAGTTTACAGGTTTAAAAGCTATATATAATATATATAATATATCTCATCTTTTAATGTTTATAAGTTTGTAAACATGCATATATTTTTCTCTTTATATCACATGGAAAGTCGTCAACCAAGCGAATAATGTTTAATTGGCAATTAATATATTTTTACTAATTACTAGATAATTGGTGATTTATTTTGCCTGTGGGATTTAAAACGATCTTATGTACTCTGCTATCTATAGTCGAATATACATTGCCAACACAATCAACGTCATGATTTCGAGGGTGCATGTATTCCTATTGTAAACCCAGCTATTATCTACTAAGAAACGCCACACCATCACTAAGACGGGGGTAGCGAAGGTTAGGTCTTCACTTTTTATTGATAAATTCACATATTAGAAACCACAATAATAAATTGTTCGAAAAATGTTCCAAAAGAAAAGAAACAACAATAATAAAATTGCTTTAGCAAATCAAAGTTATATATAAAAAAAAAAGAATTGTGATAGTCATACGAAAGTCGCAACCTAACATGGCCAGCCGCCGATATTGAAGAAGAAGCAAACGATACTTAAGTATAATTGATGTATAAAGTAAAAATAGGGAAACAAAAGGTTGAAGTTATAGTATCACAACACTATGACGTCGTTGATGTAGACATATTTACAAGAAATAACATAAGTTGAAATCCAATAAAGAGCACATGCGAATTTCGCTTATTTTAAGCTGTTAATCTTCTTCGTTGGATTGATAAATGATGAGATTGAATTAGAATTAAATTATACTAGTGATCTGTAATCCATAATTCAACCTTTCATGACGTACGGCAGGATGAGGTCATGTACCCTACGTCACTTTTGACGGAGCTCACTTACTTACGCCGTTTAAATTGGTTCCTCCGTTTTCTTCGCCCAATTATTAGGCGTTCCATCTTCTCAGGTGCGGTACCACATGACTTTTGGACCCGTCCCATTGTCAGAGATCTATAACTTCACTCTCACCGATGTTCTGTGATACAAACCTACCTTTTTGTGTTTTTTTCTAAAATAATTATGAAGAAATGAAATTATATGCATTCTTGACGGGCCAGTAACTTTTTTTTTTGGTGAAAGGGCCAGTTTTATTAACTAGTGAAGGGAGGTTACTGTTTTTATCTGAAGATAGAAACCACTTGATCGAAAAGAGAAGTAGATGCGGTGAAATAAATTTGATGTCCAAAAACAAAACAAAAAAGTCTTGAATCTAAGATAATGAGTTTATATGTAATTGTTTACTTTATACTTAGTATACTAATAGAGCTGTTAGTTAAGTCAACTAGAAATGCTCGCTGCTTTTGTCTTTATATCGTGGGTTATATCTCAAGGGCCACATACACATTACCTAATTACATAATACTAGTATGGTAATTAAGGAGTGTATCGTAATTAACACACAAGTATATATATATATATATATACACGAAACTTCGTATCAACAACCTCATCAATATATATACGAAGAGACCCATCACATCTCCTAGTTAAAAATCTGGGATTTACTCAAAACGTAGAGAACATTGCTCAAGTCAAAAAGTGACCAAAAAGATGAACTCTTGCCAGCAAAAGGCTATGGAGACGCTGCTTCACGGCCATGGGTGTGCCAACCAGCTCAAGCTCATCATGGACCACGCCAAGTCAGACTCGTCCATGGAAAGGGAGGACCTGGCCAAGTCCGTCCTCCATTGTTTCTCGGATGCTCTAGCCATCTTGATCGATACATATGACCATCATCAAGGTGACCAATCCAATAACTCATCTCCCCAGGATGCGTCGCCTGTTCTTGAGAACAGCAGGAAACCACTTCACAAGAGGGGAAGGTATATATTAATCAATTGAAATATTCAAGAATGGTTGAATGAATGATGTTCATTAATCATGATAAGCTTGGTGGTTGCAGAAAGACATCAGTGGCAGAGAGCTCAGACTACCGTAGACACGAATCCCCGAACCCGATCTACCACGATGGCTTTCTCTGGAGGAAATATGGACAAAAGCAGATCAAAGAATCAAATCACCAAAGGTAATACATATCATTCACTATGATAAAATATATATATATATATATATATATTCATGTAGTAGTTTTCATTAAAAAAAAAGGAATGATGAAATGGTAGGAGCTACTACAAGTGTGCGTACACTAAAGACCAGAATTGTGAAGCAAAGAAGCAGGTTCAGATGATTCAAAACAATCCTCCATTATACTCAACCACTTACTTCGGCCACCACACGTGCCAACTTCACCAAGCCTATGCAACTTTCCCCGGGGACACCTCTGACCCGCAGGATTCCCACATGATCCGATTTGATCACCCAGACTCCTCCATCCATCAACATCAGAACCAAAGTCAGAATCAGATCATTTATTTAAAAGATGAAAACATGATGATGTTACCTGATAAATCAGAAGAGTGGTCGTCTCCATCTCAGTGGATGTCCTCGGAGGTTGCTCACGCGGTGGAGGCTTTCGGGTTTAACCCTTTTCGCACATCAAGTGACTTATCATGACCACTTACATCCTTCCCTTCTCTATCATCATACATATGTAGCTTCGTTAATTATATGTTCCCACCTACAATCCGGTAGTATCCTAGCTACTGTTACGTTTTCGCGTTATACATTTCTGTCTACTTGTGTACAGCACTTGAAGCTTTTGTTTTTAGTTAATATTAACTAGCTTCAATAACACGTGAATGAATGTTTGGACTGTTGCCGGATTTCTTTTTGTTCACACGGGAATCCATCTTTTATAACCAACCGTCGAGAAACGTTTTCAAGTACCCTCTGAGTAAGTATGTGAAATTTTCATTAACAATGTAATGACACAAGAGATAAGTATGTGAATTTTCACTAACAATGTAATGTGAATAAATATATATAGCTAGCCAGACTTCTTTTTTTTTGATAATTAAGTATGTAAATTTTCATTAACAATGTAATGACACAAGAGATACAATCAGTTTTGATAAAATCAAATCTTAGTGAAACTAAACTAGCTAGTTAAAGCAAAGGTCTAAGAGAGCCCCAAAAAAGATAAAAAAGACTCACAAAGACAAGGAAGTTTAATCACATTCGTATGAATATGATTAAAGCTTAGCTAAGAAAGACTTGGTGGATGTCTTCTACATAGAAGATAGTTTGAACTATGTTTTTTTTTACCAGCCATGATGTCTCCAGAACACTACTGTTTTCAGTCGTCGGGATTCTGGCACACCACCGTTGTTGCAAATTTAAGAAACCATGAAGTTGCTAAACTTCGTGTTGTTGCATATTTTTATCATCCATTCGCATAACAAAAACGAAAGTTTTTCGTCCCCTTTATCATAATTAGTTTTTTGCAATAAATGTTGTCTGCAAACATTGATATTGATTTACTGATTTTATTTGTAAAAAAAACTATTAAAAGTTTAATATCTGGATATTCTTATTCCATAGGTAAAAATCACCATGAGAACGGCCGGACTCGCTCATGCAAAAATACTATCAATCGTACAAAAATCCAACACAGAGTCAAAAAAGTGGTGAGAAAGTAAATTGTTGATCGGGTCAATGAACTTGCCACTAGAGCAGATGGGAAAGACAAACCTTCTTGACCCTTGTGCCCTAAATAACTAACCACTGACAAAATAACTATTCTCTCCGTTTAATAATACTTGATGTCTTGTAATATTGCACAAAGATTAAAAAAATTAATTTCTCTAAAAAAGTATTTTAAATATATAATTTTAAAATCAGTTAATCAATTATAAAAAAGACAGTAAAATCTAATTGGTTGAACAGTTACCAATAAAATTAAAATTAACCTTAAAATCTCAAAATTTCATGTAAATTAAAACAAAATAGTCATTTCGAAAACATCATCTATATTATATATTAGTCATATATAATCAGAAGAATATATCTCCACTAATTTTGTAAACTACTCATATCTCTTTTGGGTTAAAGGACCTTTGTATCGCCTAATTAAGTAATTATTACAAAGGTTTTTAGAACATATCATTTCATTTATCCTTTAACGCGTATACTTCAACGAGAAAACAAAGATCAATAATGCATCTTATTTGTTTTGTTCAAAGATAACATATAACATTTCACGGTCCCCCTTTGTTTTTGGTAATTGTGAGCTCATATATATGATGCAATATAAAACGGATAATTAATTAACATTATCCTCTTCAAGTATCCAACCCATATATAGATCGTGGATGCCGTTCGTTGACAAAAAAAAAAGGATCGTGGATGCCGTTTAAATATCCTAGAAAACAAACTTGAGATGACGAATACTGTTTGATACCTTAATCATTCAAGATGTATGCATGATTTATGGCACAACAATTTTATACACATAGACAAATATTATACATGTCATGTTTTTTAATTTATGATAAATAAGTAACACATACACGAACCTTTCTTCTTGGAACATGCATCAAATATTCTATTAACAGGCATTATTTGGTATGCCCAAAATCATGTGTATGTCTACATTTCAATCTGCACATGTGTGTATAAAAAGGAATTGTGCGCATTAGCCCATAGCATATTCAAACGACTTATAATAATTAAAATGAAACTCAGATAGTAAAGGGAATCTAGGGCTGAAGGTGATGGTTTGTATCCTTTTCGGTATTTCAAAACCTTTCGTGCGGTATATTTTCGGTTTGGACATGTTAACCGAAACGTCGACTTCAGCGCGTTACTTGTTTTCTTCAAGGTCGTCGAATGCGGACTCTAGAATTATAAGTGAAACTTCTCTTTGAGTTTCTTCTCTCCACAACCATATCTATCATCTGTCATGTTTTAGTTATTTTAGTTTGCTGCCAAATTTCCCATTATTGGACATTTAATTTTTAATATAATCAGTTGTTCAAAAAAGGACTTGTTAACCAAACTCATTCTTGGATTAGTGGAAATGATGTAACAAAAATAAATCAAAAGATAAATTAATGCAACCAGCAGTTGAAAATATGTTTGTTTATGTACACTTAACTATAATCTCTATTATATAAAAGCAACTAAATTGGAAGTTTTTAAGGGGTGATACATCAGCATAAATATTCTTATCCAATCAAAGTGCCACATCACCTTTATTTCTGGTGCAAATCATATGCCATTTTGATATGTTGTTTGGCTTGAACAAGACTTTTGTAATTGGCCCAAAAATATTAAAACTCTTTAGTCCAAATACACCATATTCACCTTAGATCCTGTTCATGTTCTCTTTTCTACATATCTTCCAATTCAATTTATATTGGTATTTTGCCTCCTTTCCCACTCTTCAGCTTATTAAGTTGTTGGGTTGTGTTAAATTGTGGCGCAGGAGTATGGTTATGGTTTCAAATTCTCATGAAAAATATGCTTCGAGATTTGAAAGTGCTTCTAAATGAATGGAATTATGCAAACACATAGCCTTAACATTTGCATAAAGACATATAACAATGGTGTGCATGATTCATAAATTCTTTGGGCTTTTTGGATTTAACTATCTATATTATTTGTGTCGACTGTTTTCTTCTTTGAATTTTCAAAATCATTTAGCTTGCTGGATTGAGTATTTAATTTCTCAAGATTTTGAATCCTCTCATATATCGAATGATCTATTGGAGTCAGCACAAGAAGAGATCAAAATTCCTGGAAGCATTAATATATCTTAAACAGATGGTATTTACATAGATTATGTAATTGTCTAGAATTTTAATGAAAAGACTGGCGAAGACGACGAGTGTTGGAGGTGTAAGGCAGGCACATTGTCCACAGTCCTAACTGTTTTATGTTTGTTGGTAATTTTTAAATTTTTTGGTAAACGTTTTGTTAGTACCTTATATTTTAGAATCATATTTTTTTAATATACCGACAATAATTAGGATCCAATGAAACTCATCTTAAAACAAACACTACAAAAAAGACTGGGTTGTATCACTTAATTAAAATAATATAAATAAATGATATTATTTTAAATTACTTATTTTAAAATGAAATAAATATTCATTATTTGAAATCAATTATAATAATTAATTGTATTATTAATTATTATTACATCAGTTCACTAGAATGATACTATATTTTATATTAATTTGCATCACTTTGATAAAATTAATTTTATTTTCATATTACATTTTCAGTAGATGTTTTGCCCGCATTTGCAGATTTAATAGTTTTACAAAAAATTATAAATAGATATATTATCAATTGCTTGGAATGAACCGAATTAGCTTTGTCACCCCAAAGACACCTTCGGTATTTTATTTTCATATTACATTTTCAGTAGATGTTTTGCCCGCATTTGCAGATTTAATAGTTTTACAAAAAATTATAAATAGATATATTATCAATTGCTTGGAATGAACCGAATTAGCTTTGTCACCCCAAAGACACCTTCGGTATACAGGGGTGCACATAGGATTAAAGGTAAATCAGGACTTTCTTGGCAGAGTTTTAGGCGCATCCCCCTACGTAGGCCCTAAACTAAGCAAGTTAGCTTCCATCGAGAGAAAAATTATTTTCATGATCTTAAAATATTTAATAATACATTAAATATTAAATTTTTAATATACAATAAATTTATTTTTTAATAAAATATTTTATCATATAAAATAAACTTGGAATTATATATAACTATATACAAGGATTTATATTTATTTTTAAAATATAATGATGTAAAATATTTTTGGATAACATAATATTTAATCTTTCTAGATAATGATGTTTATCAAATTAATGAAATTCATTTTAATTGATGGGTAATTGTATATTAACAAATCTAATCTAATTAATTATTAAGGGTAATAAGACTTTCAACACTCTTAACTTTTTAACGTGGGATCAAAAAATTAATTCGTAAATAATAGTATAAATATTTTTAAAACTTTTACCCATCTTTCAGAAATTATCACTATGAGGAATTTTGATTATCCTAAAAAAATTATCTTAAAAGATATATTCATTCTATCTTAGGTGATATTGATATATATATATATACTAATTTTGAGACTTCTTAGTAGTGCCACATATGACAAAATATTCTCCACCAATCAACCTGCCATGTCATTATGGACTGGGCTTGGATTACCAAAAAAGTTAACATTTGCAGCCCATTTAAACCATTTCAAACCAACTTAAAATCTAATTCTCTAAAATCCGGCTCAAGATCCGTCGACTGTTGACCATTAGAGCAAGCTCACCTTCGGAGGAGCCCCGCGGCCCCAAGACGTTGTGGTCCAGAGGACCCGACTCCAAACCCTACTCACATCCAATCTTCCGTGACGTCGCCGCCTCCAAGTCCGAGAAACCACGCACTGCTCCGTCTTCATTCCGATGGAGAGAGACCATACCGGAGGTGAGCATCTCAAGAGAAACCACCATCCTCTTCAAGAGTCGCCCCTTTTAAAAATAGAGCCTGTTTAAAATTACAAATGGAATATAATATAAACATATATATACTATTTTAGTATTACTAAAGTAAATATAATCTAATTTAAATATGATAGTATCATTATAATTTTTTAATTATTCTAATGATAAATTATTATCTAAATCATTTAAATTATTTATTAAAATTAATAATTGGCATAAAATATGACTAAATCTAATATTATTGAAAAAATGACAAATTAACAAATTCACTTCATTAATAATAGTACAGAATTGTAAGTGTGAAGCTAGATGCCTTTTTGACATCTACCAAAGTTAAACCACGAATGGAAATTCTACGCCAGGATAACTGATTTACGTAGATGTTAAAAATGAAAACTAAGATCTATTGTCATTCCCTTCTTTTCTTCATCAAATATATACATTTTTTGTAAAATTAAAGTATATAATCCGCGCGTAGCGCGGACACAAACCTAGTATAGGTAATATTTAAATTTAGATATATCTCAAAAGATGACTCCAACAACTTAAGTTGATAAACGCGAGAGTGAAAGCAACGTCCGTGTGGCTAAGTATAAACACACTGCAACAATCACATTTTTTCTAGTCAAAATCGTCACCACTTTTCTTCCGCACCATTTAGGTCATCGTAGCCACAGAGTCCTCAGGTTGACCTCCTAATTTAACATTATAATATATTAGAGACTTATGTATATAATATCATTTTATAAAATAAGTAGGCTGATAACACATGATAAAATCCAAAGATATCCATCCCCCTCATTACTCGTCCTTTAGGTAAAACAAATATATTTTATATATTATAAGTTCAACAAAATATGGGGAACAAACAACAAAAGTTTATGATTTTAAGAAGCTAACCAACATTCAAATCTATGTTTGTTCATATGGTGTTATTATATATATTTCGGGTATCATGGTTTGTTGGATTTGAACTGTGTAAAGCTGTTTGACCAGATAAAAGGTCCACAGGTTCGGGTACTCGGCAGACCGCGTTTCATAAAAGAGGGACGTACTTTCGTCCGATTATTCTAATAGTCAACCGGAAATTAGTATTTATCGAATTGCTTAAAAAATAACTAATACTTGTTAAAAAATCTATACTGTTTATATTTAAAAGCCTACTACCACTACTGCAACTACACGATGGAAATAAAAGGGATCGAAAAGGCTTTCCTGGATAAGGCATATACGTTTTTTTTTTGAAAAAAGGCTTAATAAGGCATATACGTTGCTCAAAAGTCAAAAGGGGTAAGGCATATACAACTTTGAGAAAATGAAATATGGGTCTAATATATATATTCAGAAGAAAAGACCCACAAATTAGGTTATATTAGGCCCAACTCGCGTCAGTGCGTTTATTGCCACGTCAAAACCAGGAGAAAGCGGAAGATATATTTGCTCTGAGAGTTAGTTTGACAGTTTCAATTTCTTTTTATGGGAAAGCGAAGCTAAAGTGAAAGAGGGAAAATAGAAAGGTTAGCCAATATTAGAAATCAAACAGAGAAATGTATCTATCGGGTGGGATGATGATGATGAAGAATGTAAGATTATCTGTAATGGGATGGGTGATGGTGTGGTGGTGGTGGGGTTCGTGCATGGGGAGGTTCGTGGTTGAGAAGAATAGCCTGCGAGTGACTTCACCCGAGTCCATCAGAGGAATTTATGAATGCGCCCTTGGCAACTTTGGTGTTCCACAGTACGGCGGAAGCATGTCTGGCTCTGTGGTTTACCCCAAAGCTAACCAGAAGGCTTGCAAGAACTTTGAGGATTTCGACATCTCTTTCAGATCTAGAGTCTCTGGATTGCCCACATTCGTTCTCGTCGATCGAGGAGGTCCCCCATTCCTTTCTCTCTTTATGATTCACGTGAAAACTAGGATGACTTGCTATGCAAGGAACCCATGACTCAGTTATTTGTTGTGATTTTGGCCCCTCCCCCAGATTGTTACTTCACCTTAAAGGCCTGGAACGCGCAACGAGCGGGTGCTGCGACAATATTGGTGGCGGATAACAGGCCGGAGCCACTCATCACCATGGACGCCCCAGAGGACGAAACAGCAGATGCGGAATACCTGCAGAACATCACGATTCCTTCAGCGCTGTTGAGCAGATCTCTAGGGAGCGCCATCAAAACGGCCATAGATCAAGGAGAACCCGTCCGTATAAGTCTGGACTGGCGGGAAGCTCTTCCACACCCGAACGACCGAGTAGCCTACGAGCTATGGACCAACAGCAATGATGAGTGTGGATCCAAGTGTGATGCACAGATCCGGTTCCTTAAGAGGTTCAAAGGAGCGGCTCAGATTCTCGAGAAAGGAGGATACACTCGCTTCACTCCCCACTACATCACCTGGTACTGTCCTGAAGCGTTTCTAGCAAGCAGACAATGCAAATCGCAATGCATCAACGGAGGAAGGTATTGTGCTCCTGACCCTGAGCAAGATTTCTCCAGAGGATACAACGGGAGAGACGTGATCATTCAGAATTTACGCCAAGCTTGCTTCTTTAGAGTGATGAATGAAAGTGGAAAGCCTTGGATTTGGTGGGATTATGTCACCGACTTCGCCATCCGTTGTCCCATGAAACACGAAAAGTACAACAAACAATGCGCCGATCAAGTTATTCGCTCTCTTGGTATTAACCAACTTCTTATTCTATTATATATATATCTCTCTTTTTTTTTTATCTCTTGATATATGTCTTTCGAGTAGGAGTCGATGTGAATAAAATTGACAAATGCATTGGAGACATCGAAGCAAACACTGAGAACCCCGTTCTCAGAGATGAACAAGAAGCACAAGTGAGCCCTCTCTCTCTCTCTCTCTCTCTCTCTCTCTCTCTCTCTCTCTCTCTCTCTCTCTCTCTCTCTCTCTCTCTCTCTCTCTCTCACAAATGTAAGCCTTCTAACTATTGATTGCTAATTTTGTTCAAGGTTGGGAAAGGTTCGCGAGGAGATGTGACAATACTACCAACTATTGTGATAAACAACAGACAATACAGAGGTAAGAAGCAAGGAAGTTCTTCCGTTTTGACATTATTAACTGGTTAGGTTTTTATTTAATATTTTTATTATCACAGGGAAGTTGGAGAGATCTGCGGTTCTTAAGGCCCTTTGCTCAGGGTTCCGCGAGACGACTGAGCCACCCATATGCTTAACCGAAGGTCCTCTCTACTTCCTGTACATATCTCTATTTGATATACACTACTTTTGACGTATGATTCTGGCTTCTGTGATTGCGCAGACATAGAAACCAACGAGTGTTTACAAAATAATGGAGGGTGTTGGGAGGATAAGACTACCAACATTACAGCTTGCAGGGTATGTAACCTCTCTACAGAAATTTGTTTGTTTTGTTATAATTATGCTACATATCTACGTATATGTTTTAGTAAAAGGAGTATCATTATTTCAGGACACTTTCAGAGGAAGAGTGTGTCAATGTCCCATTGTTCAAGGTGTCAAATTTTTGGGTGACGGTTACACACATTGTGAAGGTAAGAAATGCTCAAATGTATGTTATGATTAACTTAATGACAAAGAATTTTTTTGGATATTGCAGCGTCAGGGGCATTGCGTTGTGGGATAAACAATGGAGGATGCTGGAAACATACCCAAATGGGAAGAACATATTCGGCTTGCCGTGTAATATGGCATACCTCAAAACTAACTAACTTCCATCCTCTGTTTAAACATTGCTCTCTTTCTATATATTTGACTTACAATGATTGATTCTTACCTTTTTATTTTTGTTGTTGTTGCTGTTGTTCAGGATGATCATTCGAAAGGCTGCAAATGTCCACCTGGATTCAAGGGAGATGGGCTGAAAAACTGCGAAGGTATTCTTTGAATAGATTATACATATGAAATTAAGAGCTTGAACTAACCCCCCCCCCCCCCCCCCCACATGTTGTTAATGTGTTATAAATACAGATGTGAATGAGTGTGAAGAGAAAACAGCGTGCCAATGTCGCGGCTGCAAATGCAAGAACACATGGGGAAGCTATGAATGCAGCTGCAGCGGAAGCCTGCTTTACATCAGAGAGCACGACATTTGCATAAGTATGTATTCATCACATAATTCTTGAAACCAGAAAAAGTTTCAGATCATCAAGGGGATAAAAATTAAATTTTACTATGCATATAGGTAAGGATGCAAGAGGAGACGTAAGCTGGGGGGTGATATGGATAATACTAATGGGTTTGGGAGCAGCTGCTTTGGGAGCTTACACGGTTTACAAATACAGAATCCGGGTATGCTTATTAGAACATACTTGTTCAATATTTGGTTGGAGTTGGATATATACATAATAAACTGATTTTGATCGTGGTAATTTTTTTTTCCTAATTGATTATGTGCTGTAGACATACATGGACTCAGAGATAAGAGCGATAATGGCGCAATACATGCCTCTCGATAACCATCCCAACACTCAACCTTCTTCTCAGCTTGAGTTGTAAGAACAAAGGCTTCACTCATTGCAGCTTCAAACTTCAAGCCTTAATTTGATCATATATATAGGGTTCTCTTACGTTTAATTTAGCCATTGTGGGAAGTCCTTTTATGCTACTTACTGTTTTTATATCATAGATGCTATAAAACTATACTGGCCAGGTGCATCCGATAGTTGGGCCTTATATATTTATTTTATCCTTTTGGTCGGTTACTCGTTTATAGTACACCACAACATTTTCGTAATAAAAGAGTACAATCTTTTTTCTTATCTTCCATTTTTGTAGAAATGGCAACTTCAATACCTAACAGTGGGTTGAAAATTTCATCTTGATTCACATTACATCTAACTCTGGAACAGAGCTGAACATTGTTTTTTGATCTTTGTAATGTGTAGTTTTTCTTCTTCTTTTTTTGCTAAAACAAATATTGAAATAAAAGCTTGTGCCAATAAAAGTGCATAACATTTGTTAATGAATGTAAGAGATGTTAACATAATAAATGTGAATGTTGCTTGGGAATGAAACAAAGGTAGAGAAGTCTTGAGATCGTTTGGTAGGCATGTCTTTTATCCTCATCATATCACTCATTATCCCTGTTTATTCTTCTTTCTTTCTTTCTCTAACTTTTGTTCTTTTTGTTTATTTTCCCGATTCAATAATAACAAAGGAGTTATTTTCTACTGAACCAGTGTGATCCACACACTGAGAAAAACAATTAAATCTGACTTTTAATTTAAGTAGATCACAGAAAAAACGAGGAGCGAGCTAAAGTCAACGGGAAGATACTCAGTTGTAGTGAGCACCGTTTACGGCACTTTGTGCATTGAAGTGGTTTTAATTAAATGACAAGTAATCAATTTTGATAAGAAACATATGCAAGTAGTAGTGCTTGAGGTGTGGTGGAAGCTATACGCCATCTTCATAAATCATTTCAGTTGTAATATACTAGTAGTATTTTTTTTAAAAAGAAAGAGAGAAATGATGGTGTAGCATTGCATGCTCTGGGACAAGAAAGAAAGAAAGAAAGAAAGGATCCCTTCTCTTCTACTCCATCCGCTTTGCAGCTTCCATATAGTATTATTATTTGATTCAAAAAAAAAAAAATCTGATTCTATGATCATAAGCGTGACCGGTTTAAGATTATTAATTTTTGAAAGAAAAAGAAAAAAAGTAGACAAAAGTGTTAAAGGCGAGGAGAAGATTGTCCCCAGGACTTGAGAGAGAGAAGTCATAAAGCCTCGTCTCCGGAGCTTACGCCGTTTACAGCACATTCTCTTTATCTCTCTCTCTCTCTGCCTTTTTTTCCAAATTCTCTCAGCTCTCTCTCCCCGCTAGTAAAGCTTCTTCAAATTTTTAATAACAGAAACAACTTTGGATTCGGCCATCACCTTCCCTTTTATTCTCAAGCTGCTGCTTTTGTTTTTCCTCTTCCTCCTTTGTTCAAACTCTCCCTCTTCCTCTGGGATTATTATCATCAGTTCACTGAAACCTTTTTAAATGATTTGGGAAGCAGATGACTTATAAGAATCTCCGGTAAAGAGAAAGCTTTTTGGTTGGTTTCCTTGTCCAGCATCCATGGCGGACTAGCCTATTGCCTTTCCTCTGGCTCGCTCTTCTTTGTTGTTATTAAAAAGATCAATCCTTTATTTGGGCAGAGGAAATGTGGTTGCAGGACGCCCTTGTTTCACTCAGCTTCTTCCTGGCCGTGGCCGCTTCAGTTACAAGTGCAGAAGACCCCACCTTCAACGACGACGTTTTGGGGCTCATAGTTTTCAAGGCTGGCCTGGACGACCCCTTCTCCAAGCTCGCCTCTTGGAACTCGGAAGACTACGATCCCTGCAGCTGGGTCGGGTGCGTCTGCGACCCTGCCACCAATCAGGTCACGGAGCTCCGCCTTGACGGGTTTTCTCTCTCAGGGCACATCGGACGTGGCCTCCTCCGTCTCCAGTCCCTCCACACCTTAGTCCTCTCCAACAACAACCTCACCGGAGCCCTAAACTCGGAGCTCACTCACCGTGGGACCCTCCAGCTCCTCGATTTCAGCGGCAATAACCTGTCGGGTCGGATCCCAGACGGGTTCTTCGAGCAATGCGGGTCGTTGAGGTCAGTGTCACTGGGTAGAAACAGGCTGACGGGTCCTCTGCCGGTGTCCCTGAGCTACTGCTCTACCCTCACCCATCTTAATCTCTCCAGCAATCAACTTTCTGGGAGGTTGCCCCGAGAGCTCTCGTTCCTCAAGAGCTTAAAGTCCCTCGATTTATCTCACAATTTCCTCCAGGGCGACCTCCCCTCCGACCTCGGCGCTCTCTATGATCTCCGCCACCTCGACTTGTCCACGAACTGGTTCTCTGGTCACCTTCCTTCCGACATTGGAGCTTGTTCTTCCTTGAGATGGCTTGATCTTAGTCATAATTACTTTTCCGGGAACCTTCCGGTTTCAATGAAAAGCCTCGCGTCTTGCAGCTTGGTCCGACTGGGACAAAAATCTCTTATAGACCAAATGGTCAAAAAAAAATCTAGAGCATCCAAAAATAATCTACATGGACCAATTAAAGGGAAATGACGATTTTGCCATTAATAAAAGAGTAATATGAGCCATTGGATCGTCACATCTATGTTTTAATCTTGGTCATACAACTTCATACATATCTAATTCTCCCTCCTTCTCTTTCTTTAATCTCAGCCACTCACATCCACACAATCTTCGTTATCTCATTCTCTCATTCGAGTTGGTAAAACTAGTATAACTCGTAAAACTAAACATTTTAAAAAATTATATAATTAGTATACAAATGTTATAATTTACACATGAAAAAAAAAAAAATTCTAATTGGTATATGATGACAAAAATGTCATCTAATTCATTTAAGATTTTTCAATTCTTTGTTAAATTATTGCATTACAAATTTAATTTTATATTATGTATTGTATACTTTTAAGGTTATTAACTATATTAGCCATATTTTTATGATAATCAAACATCGAACATATTTTATAAAGCTATGATGTGAAAATATTGGGACAACCCTTATAACTAGACATATAAACAATATATATATATATGTATATAACTTTTATTATATATTAGACGAGTATTACTAGTATAACTAGTACAACTTCGACGTTTCAGAAATTAACAAAACCAATTTGGTATTTCATATGAGAAAAACAATCATATATCCCAGTTGGTATGTACTCATAAAGTTTCTCTTAATTTAATTTGAAGTTTTAAAAAAAAATATAAAAACTATTACACAATTCCATAAGTTTACATGATTTACCTTATACTTTTAATGTTTGTTAACTTATTTGTCCACATAATTTTTGGAAAACATACATGAAATGTAGTTTTACAAAATTGATGATTTCATTGTAACCGGGCAAAGACTTGTAAACATAAATAAGTGATACAACTGAGGTAAATGTATTTATTATGTGGTACAACTAATATTTTATGATTTCACTGCCAAAGTACAACTATGCACAAACTGGTACAACTCAAAAACTAGTACAACTATCTACAGTCGGTACAACTAGAAAACTGGTACAACTACTTGTTATTTTATTTAGTATTATTTTAAATATGCATCATGTTGTAACTTAAATATATCATCCCATTTAAATATGTAAAAATATAAATTATTTGCATCATTTCATTTTACACAAAATTAGTATCAATTTTAAGAAGTTATTCAAAAATATGAATCATTTACAACTGCTGATTTATATCATTTACTAATTAAATGCAATTTAAAAAAAATATTTGATTAAAATGATTTATTTTGGTAAGTAATTCTTAATTAATATTTTTACCGATTATTTGTATTATTTGTTGCAATTTTTTTTCTTTCTAATAGCTATTATTATCTTGATAAACAAATTAAAATTGTACAATTGTCGATAACAATTGTATTAATACATCACGATTAAAACAATTATTTGCAAAAAAAACAAAAATCATACATCAAACCCAATCTTTTTCTTCTTTCCGGTGATTCGTGTCTTTAGAGCAATGGTTGAAGAATTTTCTGGCTCCGCATCTAGCTTTTTCACCTCGAAACTAAAAAAATAAAGATGATTTTTTTTCCGAAAATCATACAACTAGTATAACTTATAAACGTATCAATTCCAAATCAAATATTATTAAAAATATACTATTCATATATTTGACACATGCAAGCAGAAGAGATTAGACCAGTATGTCTTATTGGTTCTACATCATTCTCTTTTCTAGCATTTTCATATGCTAGAAACAATCAATAAAGGAAATTATACATCTCATAATTAAGTGATGCCATTTTCTTGATGGAGGTATATTACTATTGATAACATTAAAATATTCTCCAAATATGTGTAATGTCTATAGAAAATCATAGTTGATAAATTATTTTAATAAAACTAAAACTATAGTTGAAAGAAAGCAAAATAATAATCTTCTATAGAAATTTTAATAATTAAATAAGTTTTACGATTTTTAAAATAAATAATAAAATAACTTGATAAATTATTTTAGTAAAAACATGAAAATTAATTTAATTGAAGTTGAGAATAAGTTAAACATTTTAAATACATTTATATTATATGTTCATTTGTTTATTACGGGCGGGTCTACATGCATAAGCACCACTTGCACTTGCCCAAAGACGGGCCTGAACCTACTATAACTTTTTCTGGCTTTGCTAGGGTTGGGCAAAAAATCCGAGAACCCGAATAACCGAACCAAATACGATCCAAAAAGTAGTACCGTACCCGAACCGAAATTAGTTAAATATCCGAACGGGTTCAAAATTTTGGTATCTAAAGAACCATAACCGAACCCGATCCAAACTGAAATATTATAGATACCCGAATATATCCAAATTAGAATTATGTACCTGAATATGTTAGCTATTTTTAGATATAATATCCAAAAAAATATCTAAAATGTATAAGATATTTTGAAATTGTCTAAAATATTTAAAAATATATACAAATAGTCAAAAATAAATATCTAAAATAGCTAACTCAAAACACCAAAATACTTAAAATGTCTATTGATTGATTCTCCATCCAAATTTTCAAGCTAAACTAATTTTTAGGTTAAGTATAGGTATTTTAGCATACATTATTCAAAATTTTATGTTATATATTATTTTTATTTATAGATTTTGAGAAATTTAAATTATATATGAATTTAAAATTTATTTGAATAATTTAAACGGAGACAGAATCTTTAAACCCGAAAACACAAAATCCAAATAGATACGAACTGAATCCGAATGGGTACCCGAACGTCCACCCCTAAGCTTTGCAGCCGCCTTCTTTTGCTACTAGAACATAAAGAATGAAGATACATTTTTTTCCTAAATAGTACACTAGTATAACTAGTAAAACAAAGTCATTATCCAAATTAAATATTATCGAAAAAAAATTATTAACATATTTTGACACATATAAGCAGGAGGATTATACCAATATTTTTATTGATTCTGCATTATCATCTTCTATAGCACTGACAACAAAAACCAAATATCATCATATTAATTGCAAAGTTGTACTAGTTATATGCATTGTATTTGTACCAGTTATATTAGTTATACTCAATCTATTTGTACTAGTTATACTTGTTTTAGTTATACTAGTTGTACTAATTTGAGTTGTACTAGTTATACTAGTAATACTCTGCGTTTTTTTTATTTTGAATCTAGTACGTAAAAGATGAAATTTGATTCTGGGTAAGTTATAATTGATTGAATATGATTATGGGTTGATCGATTTGGTATAAGAAAGAGAAAATTAGCGGATAATTGAAATTTTTTTTTGATTTTATTTTAAAAAATAAAAACTATCGATGGAGAAGAAAGGGGGAAGAAGAAGAAGAAGATTTAGGTTAGTTGGGTCGGGTTTCGGGTGGGTCGGATTCTGGATCGGATAATAATGGCATGGTTAAGTAAATATGTTTAAGTCTTTAGGTTTTTTAGTTATTTTACTTAAATTTCTATTTAAATTTAAATACAAAATGAAAAGAAAAAAGGACGGGTCTAAATGAGATTTTTTGGACCCCAAATGGTCCATAGTAGCATTTGATCCGTCCGACTGCGTGGAAACTCTCTCGTCGGAGAAATCCCTGATTGGATCGGTGAAATGGGCAGCGTGGAGACTCTGGATCTCTCTGCCAACAACTTCTCCGGGAATGCGCCCTTTTCTCTGGGAAACCTCCTCTCTCTCAAGGAACTCAACCTTTCCTCAAACTTTCTCGCTGGGGAGATCCCACACAGTATCATCTCCAACTGCTCCGACTTACTCTCCTTTGACGCCAGCAAGAATTCATTCACCGGCTGGATGCTCTTCTCCGGGAACCTCTCCAGCCTTGGCTTTCTTCAAGGTCTTCGCCTTCTAGATCTTTCCTCCAATGCTTTTTCCGGTGAGATACCTTCTAACATTTTGATCCTTACAAGTTTGGTGCACCTTAATCTCTCCACCAACTCTCTCTTCGGTTCCATACCCACCTCCATTGGAGGACTCAAACTCGTTGAGATTCTTGATCTGAGTAGTAACCTTCTCAATGGAACACTTCCTTCTGAGATCGGTGGAGCCATCTCCCTTAAACAACTCAACCTTCAGAGAAACCACCTCACCGGCCACATCCCGCCTCTCATCTCAAACTGCTCTGCTTTGAACACAATGTAAGTACATAAGCATCTGGTTTTCACTTATTTGTCATTTTTCTCAAGCGAACCGTGTGTGTGTGTGTTTGTGCAGAGATCTGTCGGAGAATAAGCTATCCGGTGGGATTCCGGGGAGCATTGGCAGTCTCAGCAACCTACAGTACATAGACTTGTCGAGGAACAATCTCTCTGGAAGTTTACCCAAACAAGTAGAGAAACTTACCCACCTGGTCACCTTCAACATCTCTCACAACCGCATCACTGGTGAGCTCCCAGCTGGAGGTTTCTTCAACACCATCCCTCTCTCTGCCGTCACCGGAAACCCATCCCTATGCGGCTCCGTCGTTAACCGCTCATGTCTCTCTGTCCACCCTAAACCCATCGTCCTCAATCCCAACTCCTCCAATCCAGCCAGTGGTCCACCTCTCAGCGGTCAGATCCGGAAGAGCGTTCTTAGCATATCCGCGCTCATTGCCATTGGTGCTGCTGCCTTCATTGCCATTGGGGTTGTGGCCGTTACTCTGCTCAATGTGCACGCCCGATCTAGCATGTCCCGCCACGATGCAGGAGCTGCTCTCGCCATGTCAGTTGGCGAAACCTTCAGCTGCTCCCCGAGTAAAGATCAAGAATTCGGGAAGCTGGTGATGTTCTCAGGGGAAGCGGATGTGTTTGACACAAGAGGCGCAAATGCATTGCTCAACAAGGACTGCGAGCTGGGCCGTGGTGGGTTCGGAGTGGTCTACAAGACGAGTCTCCAGGATGGGCGTCCTGTGGCAGTCAAGAAACTGACAGTCTCGGGTCTGATAAAGTCGCAGGAGGAGTTCGAGAGAGAGATGAGAAAACTCGGCAAGCTGAGGCACAGGAATGTGGTTGAGATCAAAGGCTACTACTGGACGCAGTCGCTGCAGCTTCTGATCCATGAGTTTGTCTCTGGGGGAAGCTTATACAGACATCTCCACGGGGACGAGTGCGTTTGCCTCACTTGGCGTCAACGCTTCAGCATCATTCTGGGGATAGCGAGAGGTCTGGCTTATCTGCACGGGAGCAACATCACTCACTACAACCTGAAAGCAACGAACGTGCTCATAGACGCAGCCACTGGGGAGGCTAAAGTCTCTGACTTTGGGCTGGCCAGGCTTTTGGCCTCCGCGCTGGACAGGTGTGTCTTGAGCGGAAAGGTACAGAGCGCCTTGGGGTACACGGCCCCGGAGTTTGCATGCCGGACGGTAAAGATAACAGAGAAGTGCGATGTGTACGGGTTTGGGATCTTGGTGCTGGAGGTGGTGACGGGGAAGAGGCCGGTGGAGTATGCGGAGGACGACGTGATGGTGCTGTGTGAGACGGTGAGAGAGGGGTTAGAGGAAGGGAGAGTGGAGGAATGCGTTGACGCTAGGCTGAGAGGAGATTTTCCGGCAGAGGAGGCAATACCAGTGATAAAACTAGGGTTGGTATGTGGGTCCCAAGTGCCCTCGAATAGGCCTGAGATGGAGGAAGTGGTGAAGATATTAGAGCTCATACAGTGTCCCTCTCAAGAGTTTGAGTGACGACGACAAGATGGAACAAGTTCTTTATTTCTTCTTCAGTTATCATCATATATAAAAAAAAGTTCCATCTTCATCTTTTATAAAAAGAAAGGTTTTGTTTTCTTATGAGCTTATCATGCCAGCTGAGCTCAGTTCGAGGAGTCTCTCACACTCATTGTAACCAAAATGTTGAAGGTTGTTATTGTTTCATAAAGTAGATCAAAATGTTCGAGGTTTCTCTGTTTGTTATGCCCTATCTATATCATTCCCACATTTTATTTGAATCTTTTAACATACATTAACATATTCAGAAGATGAATAATACATTTGAAAATCTTGGTTTTGAAGAGACATAAAGTCAGTCAGTAAAACAAAACGATAAAGCAAAAATAAAAGGGAAATAGAGAAGTCTACCACCACCATTGTGAAGTCAGACTCCCCAAGGGTCCAAGCATAAGCTTTTTTCTGTAGTGCAATGCTTTCATTATTGTAGAGTTATGGAGTGCCCCCACACACTTACTCATTTCTGTTCACTATTATTTACTCCCAGTAAGCTTTACATTCAAAATGTATACTTTTGTCAGCTAATTTACAGACACTCATAATTACTATTATTATTCAGTGCTCACATTCACACATGCTGGTCCAGAGAACGTATGTATCTCTAACTAATACAGCATTATTAAATATGATAGGCGTAGGCGATTTGGATTTGAGACACAAACACCCTTTTAGCATTTCTCATTTTTGTGTGCAAATTTTATGTCTTCGCTTTACTGGTATATATTTTATATACCTCACCCTACTTTTCCTTTGTAATTTACATTACAACTTTTATAGTTCCACTTTTTTGGCTTCCACTCTCAAAAGCGGGAAGCACGTTCGTCTTCGGTTTTGTACTACTTTTGATATTTTTACAAGTAAATAAAATCGATGTTACTGGACTTTAGACCAACATTTGGGTTGTGTTGGGCTCATACCTCTCAGAGATGCAAATAATGTTTTGCAAATTGCAATTGCAATTGCCAGTAATTTGGTTGAGCATTGCGCACATGCAAAACAAAGTGAGGAATCTCATGCCATCGCTCATCGCTCCCTCCCACCCGTCTAGCGCAGGTAATTTTTTTTTTTGTGCAGCAAGCCCAAACGGCTTTAATCATATTTATATGTAGTTCCCTCATTTCCATTACAATTTTGTGTTCACTCAACTAAGCACACTCTAACCAAGACTACTCTCATGCATCACATTTCTTAATCCTTACCATAGGAGATGATGTCTAACATCTGGCTCGTGTACGTGCCTGTTTCTCGTGTCCACCATTATGTAACGCCCATGATCATCTGCAGTTAATGTCTTAATGAGTCCCATGTTGGTTCTCTTAACCTGGGAGCCCAACTCTATGCAACCACCGTTACCTTTTGTGGAAACTGACAAATCATCATGTTCATGTGCTCTGGTTTAATTTATGAGTTTTGGAAACTAATCACTATGTTTATATGTTCTGGTTCCACTTTGTTAAATTCGAGTTTATTATGTTTCCAACTTAAAACCAATTGGTAATACGTAGATTACCCTAACGTTTATATCTTATTTAAGGTTTCTTTAATTCTAGATGTTAGATACTTTATCCTTAATACTCCATTTTAAAATAATGGATCTTATCAGTCAGAATAGAATTTTAAGAAATTTACATCCGGTCGAGAGGGTTTAATACGAGAGGGTTAATTACGACAATTATACCGATTAGAAAAATATATTATTTTGGGATTTAAAATGTTTATGATGGGCTATGATACCATGTTAAATTATGTATTTCTCTTATGAAAATTTTACTACAAAATAAAGGATATAGACATAAGACAAATAACAAAACTGATTACATATATTCTCAACCACCTAAAATATTTTTATTAACTGACAAAAACTACAGTAGTTAAAATTTTACAAATTACAAAATATGCATATATGAAACTAGTTAAGAAAATATATTATTCTTGAAAATAAAAGAGATGCATATATCAAATTTAAGAGAAAATGTTCAATAAGAAAAGAAAATACCAAAGAATTCAAGAAACAAATTTATATCAGAAAATATTTTATTTTACTTACTATCATAGTTAAGATAAACAAACATTGAAAAAATAATACACATGAAAATTCAGTGGTAAGATAAGTCTATAGTCTATGATAATTATAATAAAATATAAATAGTAAAATTAATGTTATTTTAAAATGAAATGAATAAAACATTTTTAAATACTTATTGAAATTTAACTATTTTATTTTTTTCATTTATTCAACTGTAATATAAGATAAAATTAATTATTTCAACATGCGTTACCATATACCACTACCATATAGCAGAAATTAGGATGCTAGACAATATTTCTGCACCTACTTAAGTAAGAGCCGTACATTTACTACGGCACTTGTCTCCAGTGTGGCCGGCTTTGTTCGACCTGTATCGATTACCACCCGGTCCACCCCTGAGCCCTCTTTGCAGGTTAGTTTCTGGGACCAAACTCTCGGACCAAATGATTATGTTGGACCATTATTTAGTGCTGTTTTACCTCTAAAAACCAAACATAGTGGTGTTTTTATTATGGGCCTGTTAATTTTCCATGTAATTATACCCGAATAATTCGGTCTCATATTTTCTTTCGGGCTTTACGTACTTAAAAAAAAATCACTCCCCATGAACCATATTGTATGCAAAGACTGATTACTTACTTAAAAAAAAAGTCTACAACTGTAATAGACTATCACAACTGCTAGAGCTACCAGGAGCCCATAATCTGACAAATAACTAAATCAACTTACGACTAATCACTCTGAGCAGCTTGCTATAGTTTAGGTTGATCCTGCCACGTGTAACTCGATGAGCGAGTGCCGACAATTGGGACAGGAAGAGTGAGAGACAAGCCACGTGTCGATACAGGACATGTGGAAGCTGTGATTACACGGCGGAAGAACTCGGACCTTCTCACCGTCCGCGAACTCCCCCAGACAGATGGCGCACTCCGTCGTAGCTATCTCCACCCCGCTCGACCCGTACGCGGCCACGGGAAACCTCTTCAGTTCTCGCTTCTTCAATCCGGGCCTGTCTGCCGCCACCGTCGATGCCGCTGAGGATAGCCCGAAGCCGCATCGCATCGCACACCGGAGTATCGAATTGAGCCCAAGCGCAAGTATCAAAGCGCAGAGCAGAGCAGAGAGTATGATCACCATGTTTGCGTCGAAGTTCATGTCCCTCAGGTACCCATCTCCTCCTCCACCGCCAACGTGGGATTCAAGTAGCAGCCGGTGCATTCTCGGGTACGATCGACTAGGAGGCTCCCTCTCAGCTTCGTTAGGTTTTGTGTGTAGAGAGATACGTGTTAATGAGGATACTAGTCAAGTCTAACTGCGTAGTCTCTCTCTCGGTTTGTGGTTATCTGTTTAGACAGAGTGGGGACCATTATCCTTTTTTTTTATTTCAGATTTTGGGTTATGTGGCTGAACAATTTGTAGGGCAGTAATTGCTAAAAAGGAGATAAAATAGAGACACTTTGCCGGATATTTTGTCTCTAATAAAACCGATGTAATGAATATATATATATATATATATATATATTATACACATGTTAAAATGCATATATAACTCTGTTGGGTCCTTCAAATCAGGATTGTACATGTGATTACATAACAAACAAACTGAAGAATAGTGAGTAATAAAATTTTAAGGAAAGGAGGTGGTGAGTAATACAGGCACAAAGCACTGAGAAGCAATAAACAGTATTTATGGATGAAATCATCAGAAATGGCTACAAACTATTTGGTGATTCATAACAACGCCCACTACACACGTCATTTCAAGCATGACTTTTATATTTTGTTTTTAAGTGAATTAGGATTTCTTGCTCCCTCGTTCTTTTTTTGCTACTCTTTGAAAAATTGGAGAGTTTGGTGTCTTCGTGAGATACTATTACTTATGACTATATAGTAATACTTATAAGTGTGATCATGATTCATTTAGTGAAAGATAACATCATCATTTGCCATTATCTTTTTCGGTCTTATAAATCACTTTTAAATGGGAAAGTAAGATCTTTAAGCAGAATCTAAAAAAATGACATAACTAGAACGATCTTAGAGGAGCCTGAATCGTTTTTTTTTTATTTACTTCTTTTTCTCGTTTTAATGTTAAAATAATATTATTCCGGAGTCGGCAGCACATAGATTTGTTATGGCATTGCGTTGGTTTTGGTTGTTAGAAGCATGCCTACCCATCAAGTCTCATCAAGCTCTTATTTCAGGACGGAGTCTCTGTTTCAACTCAACCATGCTTAGCCATCAAATCTCATCAAACTCTTATCTCAGGTTGCCAAAGTCATGGGTATCCGTTCTTCATTTCCGGTTTTAACAAATTCTTGTCTACCCGTCAGTGGCGTATGCGGCCAACAACCAACATACCATACATCATTCCCATTGATTCATGAACTAGTTTATACTGGAATGTTATTTTCAAATCAAGACAATTAAAGCTTTTTGCTATGGGGATATTTGTCGGTGTTAGTGCCGATCTTGCTTGTTTAATAGGCTATATTGCAGGACTTCACAGGCCCGACTATACCTAGTCCAGTAGAAGGTTCGCTGGTGCAGGACTTCATCGCCTCTCCTCTGATCGCAGAAGCTTTGGCCCTGTTGACAGCTCTTGGATCGGCGAACGATCTCTGCATCACAAAATTTGAAGTCTTTTCAGACTGTGCAACGCTCATCGGAGTAATTAATGGCAGGATCCAGAGCAAAGAGTTGATCGGAATCGTGAGTGATATACGATCAATCTCGTCTGGATTCACCTCTCTATCTTTCTCCTATTTCCCTAGATCAAAGAACTCTCTTTCAGATTTTCTTGCAAAAGCTGTGCTTCGTGCTTCTGTATCAAATCTTTTAGTGGGCTAACGATTTTGGGTCATGGCCCAATTTTATGAATGCATTTTAGTGACAAAAAAAAAGGCTATATTGCAAGCAATTTACACGTAGGGTGCAACTCAATTACAAATTTTTGGAATGAAATTGTTTGGAATGGCTTATTCTTCCATATTCTAAATTTTTTTTACCATTTGAATGGAACAAAAAACAAATCTCATTCCAATGATTCCTTGTAAAATGTCAGAAAAAAAAATGGAATGTAGTTATAAAATATTCATGGTTAAAAAAGTTTATGAATAAGTGGAATGAAATTCAATTTTTTTATTCTATAACTTCCCTTATTTCATTCATCTACGTTCCACTTTTTTTTTTAATTTCATTCATTCATGATATTCTTTAAATTAATAACCAGTTAAGCTGTACTAAGATCCAATCCCGTTTTTATTTTCTCTCACGTTTTTTTTCTCACTTTGTCTCTCTCTTTTTACTCTGCTTGTGTTTTGCTTAGGACTTGAGAGTAGCAAAAAAGGTTTATATATAGCTGGAGAGAAGAGGTTGTTGCCGGTTGTTGAGGGGTAACTGAATGCAATTTACACCTACTAAGATCCAATCCCAAGTCACGAGATGCCTTTCGTTTTACTCTCAAATTCACCCTAGAAAAACTTGTTTAAATAGATATAAATGCTTCCAGACCATTCTCACATTCTGTTAGAGGAACCGTATTTTTTAATCAACACTACATACTTTTTTTTATTATAACTCTAAATCCCATCCGAACAGAAATGTTTTCGTACTTACATCACAGTATTTATCTGAATTTACCACAATTTGCATGCTCAAAGTATTTTAGCCTTTACGTTGCAATCTTTTAAGCTCTACATACTAACAACCTACAACACTAAGTATGGTCTTGGAGGGGTAGAGTAAATAATCAATAATTTAATGAGCTTTTAGTTGTAGTTTTTGAAAAAAAGTCGGTTTTTTCTGCATATTTTCTAATAAGTGATATTAACTGTTCAACATCAAATATTTAAAGGATTGGATTGCTCTCCCAAATATTCTAGTCTTTAGTTATCATTAACTACTCAAATAATCTACACACACAAAAATAAAACGTTTGTTAAATTTCGAAATTTAGAAATTAAAGAAAAAAAGAGAAAAGAAACACTTTTACGTATCAGTTAGTAGAGAAGATTGGCGAGATTAAAGTCTGTATATATAAATATAAGCTTTAACATTACGAGTAAAAACACAATATGAAAGGATGCTGAATTAAGAAACAAGTACTAAAGTTTAACCAAGAATAAGAATAAAAGTAAACTACAGCTTCAGAGACAAGTCAATCTCAGTATCCTTGCAAGTATCACTGTCCGATTGATCTTCTTTGTCACCTTGGTCCTCCTTATTCATATGAATGCTGCCTTCTAAGTTTGAAATCAAATTTATGGAAAAATCGTCTGTGTTTGGGCACGAAAGTTGAGACAGGAGAGGGACATGGGAATTAATGTTAAGCCCTCTGTACCCTAATCGACATCTGAAGATGTTTAAGGGATAGGCCTTATATTTACCAATGTTGGGATTGCAACGAACCCCAAGGTCATACTGTGAGCTGTTGCTGTTGGAAACACCACTTGGTGGGTACTGGCTGTAGAAGGAGTGCCCAGGATAGTTGATTTCGATCTCCTTACGCCTTTTGGCCAATGATCGCTCTTGCTTGTGAGCGTTCTGATGTCCTCCTAATGCTTGAGAAGTAGAGAACTCTTTCTTGCAGAAGGTGCAAGCAAACACCCTCGCTTTAGCCTCGTTCTTTGTCCCTTCTGCCTCATCTAAAACTCCAAAACCAGAGTTTCTTATATTGTCGTTGTTGAACAAAAAGCGAAACTCTACCCTCGGAGTCTCGGTCGCTTGCCCATCCGCAATCTTCTCTTTCATTTTCCCTTTGGTATCGGTTAAAAAACCCATTTCATGCGAAGATGACGAGATACTGCTGGAGGAACATGATGTCGGCGTAGTGAGGTTGAGTTCCATGGTCAAAGGAACAAAACGTAATGTTTTTAGGATCTGTATTTGTACGTGAACAATGAGATTAGAGAGGAACACGAGTTGCTTCTTTTTTTTTTTTTTTTTTTTTTTTTTAACACATAATTCATTAATCTTAAATCAGTTAGTTGGGGCCATAAGTGTTCCCTCAACTACAATTGTTTCAGCTGCTAATAAAGCAGTCTTTGCTAGCATATCAGCCTGACCATTTCTCTCCCGAGAAATCCAGACAAAGGAGACAAACTCGAAAATAGACGCAAAAGATATAATATCAGCAAGAATTCCATAGAGCTCAGGTATGCAGCTTCCAGAGTTTAAAGCATCTATTAGCTGGGACGAGTCCGCCTCGAAACAAACCACCTTCAGCTCTTCTCTAGTTCCTGCTTTGACAGCTTCAAGCAGTGCTAAAGCTTCCGCCATTGGAGCTGAAGTCACTTGAGAGGTACTACATTTGAACGTCCTAATACCTGAAGGGGAGTGGATAACCCAGCCTAAACCCGCCGCTGTGCCTCGAGGGTTCCAGGCTGCATCGGATCTGATGGTCACCGCACCAGGTGGGAGGTGGGCTTCTGGCATCTTTCTTTGGAGGTGAGAAGGCTTCTGCTCCTTTCGCTGCTGGGAGTCCCATTCTTTTGCTAAAGATATCGCTGTTGATAGGGTGTCCTCTGGCGATCCCGAATGGCCTTCAAAGACAAATTTGTTGCGCGCTTTCCACAAGTGCCAGAGGATCCACGGAGCAAGTGTATCAGAGACTACCCCCGAGGGGGGGAGACAAGTTTTGGAGCAGATAGCCGCCCAATTTGCTGCCAAATCTACCATTCCGCTGCTCTCCACCTCGGCCTTGAAAGGCGCAAGACTCCACACCTTTTGGGCATATGGACAGTGAAAGAACAGATGAATTATAGATTCGGAGCCTCCACAGCGCTTACATCGCGGGTCTAGCGGCACATGACGCTCAACTAGTCGTTCGCCCACAGGAAGAGCACCTTTTAGCAGCTTCCAAGAGAAGAGCTTAACTTTTGGAGCTACATCGAGTCTCCAGATGCTCTTATTCCAGTTGATAGGATCTTCTCCTGCAAGTGCATTTCCAGCCTCAAGAAAGTCTACTGCAGAGAAATACCCTGACTTGACGGAGTACTCTCCTATCTTCGTTCCCAGCCAAATAAGTTTATCCGGAGCCCCGGTTTGGCTTGTCCTTATCCTCTGTATCTTTTCCTCATACCCAGGGAGGTAGAGTTGAATTTTTTGCAGGTCCCAGTCACACGATTCAGCCTGCAACAGGTCTGAAACCTTGAGCTCCAAGAGAGATTCACATACTGGTCCCATTGGTCTTTCTTTGTGACAGGGGTTTAGCCATGGGTCTCTCCAAACCGAGATAGACTGGCCATTGCCTACTAGCCATCCCATGTTCTTAATCAACAGGTCCCTCCCCTTCAAAATACTTCGCCATCCATGCGACATAGCTGAGGATTCAGAAGCGAGAAGGATGTTATTTTGAGGGCAATATTTTCCGAAAAGCACTCTACCAAGCAGGCAGTTGGGATTTTGTAGCAAGCGCCAGCCCACTTTTGCTAGTAATGCAACATTATAGCTTTGAAAATCCCGGAAGCCCAAACCTCCTGCTGCTTTCGGTTTAGCCATCGAGTCCCACGAAATCCATGCCATCTTCCGGGTGCTTTCATTGTTATCCCACCAGTATCTCGTCACTGCAGATTGCAGACGATTGCAGAGCGAGACTGGCAGTTCAAAGTACGACATGGAGTAGGAAGGAACTGCTGTTTAGACACTTTGGATCATGACCAATTTCCCTGCTGAAGATAAGTACTTATTGGACCAGCTGCGAGCCTTTTGCTTGACCCGATCGACGATCGAGGCAAACACATCTTTCTTTCTTCGGCCAAACTGTTCGGGTAAGCCCAAATATTTCCCGGTCCCTCCTTCCTTAGTGATTTGGAGTTCGCCTTTGATTAGGGTCTTGAGTGCCGCTGGGGTTTTCCGCGCAAAGGTAATGGCTGATTTATCCTTATTGATCGACTGCCCCGAAGCTGCTTCATATTGATGTAAAATGCTCTTGAGAGCTGTACAGTTTCCACTACTTGCTTCTAGGAAGAACATAGTGTCGTCTGCAAAAAGAAGGTGGTTTATCCGGGGACTAGCCCTCGCCACCTGCAATCCCTTGAGAGAGCCATCTTCTTGCGCTCTGTTACATAGTCCCGAGAGGACCTCGCTACACATGATAAAGATGTAGGGAGAAAGAGGGTCTCCTTGACGGATACCTCTACTCGGTACTACCTTCCCTCTAGGCAAGCCGTTAATGAGGAAGGAGTATGTAACTGAGGAGATACACTGCATTACACAGTTAACGAGGTTTTGGTGGAATCCCAACCGAAGCATCACGAGCGAAATAAATTCCCATTCTAACCTGTCATAGGCCTTGCTCATGTCAGTCTTGACGGCCATGGCACATCTCTGTTCCGCTTTCGACGTCTTGAGATAGTGGAGAACCTCATGTGTAATTAAGACGTTGTCGCCAATAGCACGTCCCGGGACAAAAGCCGACTGATTCTCCGAGATGAGTGAGTCCATCAATGGCTGAAGTCTCCGGGTAAGTATTTTCGAATAGATCTTGTAATACACATTGCACAATGCAATAGGCCGGTAATCTGAGACTTTTTGCGGGTTTGTGATCTTTGGGATGAGGCGGATGTGAGTGTCGTTGATGCTCTCGGGGAGTTCTCCCCCAGCGAAAAAACCTTGCACTTCTCTAACGATGTCCGGTCCTACATCATCCCAATGTGTGTGGAAAAATCCAGCTGAGAAACCATCCGGGCCCGGGGCTTTTTCGGCATTGATTGAAAATGCTGCCTCACGAATCTCCTCAGCAGTTGGAATGGCAATGAGCCTGGAATTTGCATCGTCTGTGACTATCCTCTGCAGTGCCCGGCTTACTGTGTCTGTCCTCTCTCCCGGAGAAGAGGCAAATAGACTCTCGAAGTAAGTCCCTATCGTCTCTACAATTTCTTCCTCAGTGTGAACCATTTGTCCATCTTCCTTTTCTAGTACCGAGAATGAGTTTGCTCTTTTCCGGTTTTTTGTAGTGGCATGAAAGAAACCCGTATTGCGATCTCCGAGTTTGAGCCACAGCAGTCTACTGCGTTGCTTCCAAAAAGCTTCTTCCGCTAGGTAGGCCGCATTTAGCTTAGACGATATATCCTGGATCAAGACAGTGTCGTTGACCGGACTAGCCAGTGCTGCCTTCAGTTCCCGTTTCTTTTGTTCAATCACCTCTTGGCTGTTCCTCTGCTGAGCCCGGCTCCAAGCAGATATAGCACTCCGTGCCGACGATAGCTTTTCTAAGACTGATAGGTTTCCGGAATCCTGCCAAGCCTCAGATATGACTTTCTTGGCTTCCTCATCTTTGCATAGCCGGCGATCATATCTAAACAGTCCCCTCCGTCTTCTTGCTCCATTGTCAAAGAAGGTTATTAGCGGTTTATGATCTGAAGTCAAATCCGCCTCTAGATATTGGCATCTGGCCCTGGAGAAACGTTCGGCCCAAAGAGAATTAGCGATAGTTCTGTCTAATCTGCACCTGACCAGGTGATCTCCTCTCTTTCCTCGCCAAGATAGTGGATCGCCCGAATGCTGCAGATCGAACAGGTCTCCCTCCGAAAAGAAAGTACGGAGATCAGTAAAGGACCCTTCTGGTCGCTCCGTCCCTCCTTCCTTTTCGTCGTTACTCAAAATGTCGTTGAGATCACCTGTAACCAGCCAAGCCTCTTCTCGGATAATCGACTTTGTTACAAGTTGATCCCACAGCAAATTCCTCTGGCTTCTATCCGTGCTAGCATGTACAAATGAAGCATAAAAATTCTTTCCTTCAAACTCGACATGTGTGTCAATTACATTTGCACTGGATTCTAATATTTGAATGTTTATTCCCTGTTTCCAGAGCAGAACGAGCCCCCCAGCACCGTGCCCGGTTGGTGCAACGAGGTGGTAATTGTCATATCGCAAGTGCTCCAGCTTTTTGAGCACCACGCTGTCGGGATTTTTTGATTCCATTAGGAAGATGATATCCGGATTAAACTTTTTTGATACCTCTCCCAATCTACGAACTGTCCGGGGATTCCCCAACCCCTGACAGTTCCAGCTCGTAATTGTTAAGGAGCGAGGTGGGATGGAGCCCGAAAATCCATCCTACGTCTGGCCGACGGTGGTATCAAGTTAACTATCGGGATGTTATCAGTAGACGAAGGAGTGTCCTGCTGCGAGGCTCTAGTGTGGCTTGCTCGAGCCGCTTTCCTTGGTCTCTCTGATTCTCCAGTAACTCTCCTCCGGGAGGTGGTGGGCTTAGGAGTGACCTTCCTTTTGCGCAAACCCGATCCCGGTGCCAGAGCAGGGCTAGCAATCTTTTTGCCGCCTGGTGGCCTACCAGGTTTCCTTTTTTGCTTCCGAGGTGCCTCCAGCGTCGGAGGGAGATCAATGATGCTTGTTCCCTCGAGAGTTGGTCCAAGCCTAGCTGCCATTGGCAGCTTCTCAGTGTGACCTCCTTCAGTTTGGATATTTGTAACTACTTGTTCCTCCTGAGCTTGATCTATTGGACCTAGCCGTGCTGTGGCAGGTAAGCGTTCATTGGAACTTGGTTCCTGAGAAGTTCTAGCTGTAGTTCCTTCATTCTCCCGAGCCATAGAGGCTTTAACCATCTGCATCGCAGATTCTTCAACTTGGCCTCGCTCCTCTGCTTGCCTTAATCTTTCCTTACGAGCTGCACTCTCCATCGGGTCTGCACAACTTGCATATTGTGTCATATAATTCCTTATTTCTCCCATTGCAGCATCCACTGCTTCTTTGGGTAGGTTTTCATTTTCCTTTCGGAGGGGAATCCCCCTATCTAACTGATGAGGCCCGTTTCTTGGTGAAGCTAGCGTAGATTGTCTTGGGGTTATGTACGTAGCTGGAGAGAGTCGCTCCTCAACTCTAGCCCGGTGCTCTTCATTATATCTAGACTTGTGGGAGTGGTCTGATTGGGAATCCCCAATAACTGTATCTAATTGTTTACGAGTCTCTGTTCTGTTGAGGAGACTTCGCAGGTCTTCCTTCCGAGCTGTGGAATCCCTTACAAAGCTATCTTTTGGTCTCCAGGATCTTTTCTGATACTCACCTCCCTCACGGGGAGGGTCACGGGATCTGTATCTGGTAGACATGGCTCCATGTGTTGGGTTGTGAGTGGAGTATCGGGTTGAGCTTCTACTCTGAAGGGACCGACTATAGTCCAGTCTACGAGGGGCATGTTCCCACCTTTTATCAGTGGAGGGATTTGGCTCACGAATTCCACTCCTAGGCACCAAGTGTTGAGCTTCCTTGTTCTTTGGCTCATCGGTTTGATTCGCAAGTAGAGCTCTCTTTAGTGCCTTAGCTTCCAGACAATCTCGGAGCTCATGGTCCAATCTTCCACATTGCGAGCAGTGTCTCTCCAGTCTCTCATAGACTAGGACTGCAGCAACTTCATCACCATTTGGATACTCTAGGATGGATTTTTTGATGAGGGGAAGTCTCCCATTGACATGGACTCGCATGCGGATGGAGGTAGAAGTGATCTCTGCAGTTTCGAACGTTCCAATGTCTTTTCCAAGGCTGCGGATGGTTTCTTCTGTCCATAGGTGGATCGGAACTCCGTGGATTTTGATCCAGAACGGAATCATTGATGGAAACTCCGGTGAGCAGGTTGGTTCCCACCTTTGTAGGATAATCATCCACCTAGCAAAGTGGTATGGTTGCTTTTCTAGGACCGTAAGAAGATCCGACTCGAGTTCAAATTGGAATTGGAACATTCCCAAGCCAAGGTCAGAACCCGTCGGGGGAATATCCGCTTTCCAGTGCTCTGTAAAAAACGGGAGAAGCGACCACACCTTCTGGACAGAAGGGTTTGTGACTCTACCAATAATGGTTAGAGAATGCTTCTGCTTCAGCGCAGTGATGTCAGGTTCCATAACTCTGACTCTAGCTTTTCGAGGGGCAGGGAGGTGCTCTAGCGCTACGGCTTTCCCCTTTTCAGAGGATGAGAGGCGTCTCTGCATCAGGAAGCTTTAGGTACAACTCCGATGATTGTGAGGTTGTCAGCGAGTATCTCAAAGGGAGCAGAGGTAATCGTCAGCGAGTATATAAGATAAAATTAATTATTTCAACATGCGTTACCATATACCACTACCATATAGCAGAAATTAGGATGCTAGACAATATTTCTGCACCTACTTAAGTAAGAGCCGTACATTTACTACGGCACTTGTCTCCAGTGTGGCCGGCTTTGTTCGACCTGTATCGATTACCACCCGGTCCACCCCTGAGCCCTCTTTGCAGGTTAGTTTCTGGGACCAAACTCTCGGACCAAATGATTATGTTGGACCATTATTTAGTGCTGTTTTACCTCTAAAAACCAAACATAGTGGTGTTTTTATTATGGGCCTGTTAATTTTCCATGTAATTATACCCGAATAATTCGGTCTCATATTTTCTTTCGGGCTTTACGTACTTAAAAAAAAATCACTCCCCATGAACCATATTGTATGCAAAGACTGATTACTTACTTAAAAAAAAAGTCTACAACTGTAATAGACTATCACAACTGCTAGAGCTACCAGGAGCCCATAATCTGACAAATAACTAAATCAACTTACGACTAATCACTCTGAGCAGCTTGCTATAGTTTAGGTTGATCCTGCCACGTGTAACTCGATGAGCGAGTGCCGACAATTGGGACAGGAAGAGTGAGAGACAAGCCACGTGTCGATACAGGACATGTGGAAGCTGTGATTACACGGCGGAAGAACTCGGACCTTCTCACCGTCCGCGAACTCCCCCAGACAGATGGCGCACTCCGTCGTAGCTATCTCCACCCCGCTCGACCCGTACGCGGCCACGGGAAACCTCTTCAGTTCTCGCTTCTTCAATCCGGGCCTGTCTGCCGCCACCGTCGATGCCGCTGAGGATAGCCCGAAGCCGCATCGCATCGCACACCGGAGTATCGAATTGAGCCCAAGCGCAAGTATCAAAGCGCAGAGCAGAGCAGAGAGTATGATCACCATGTTTGCGTCGAAGTTCATGTCCCTCAGGTACCCATCTCCTCCTCCACCGCCAACGTGGGATTCAAGTAGCAGCCGGTGCATTCTCGGGTACGATCGACTAGGAGGCTCCCTCTCAGCTTCGTTAGGTTTTGTGTGTAGAGAGATACGTGTTAATGAGGATACTAGTCAAGTCTAACTGCGTAGTCTCTCTCTCGGTTTGTGGTTATCTGTTTAGACAGAGTGGGGACCATTATCCTTTTTTTTTATTTCAGATTTTGGGTTATGTGGCTGAACAATTTGTAGGGCAGTAATTGCTAAAAAGGAGATAAAATAGAGACACTTTGCCGGATATTTTGTCTCTAATAAAACCGATGTAATGAATATATATATATATATATATATATTATACACATGTTAAAATGCATATATAACTCTGTTGGGTCCTTCAAATCAGGATTGTACATGTGATTACATAACAAACAAACTGAAGAATAGTGAGTAATAAAATTTTAAGGAAAGGAGGTGGTGAGTAATACAGGCACAAAGCACTGAGAAGCAATAAACAGTATTTATGGATGAAATCATCAGAAATGGCTACAAACTATTTGGTGATTCATAACAACGCCCACTACACACGTCATTTCAAGCATGACTTTTATATTTTGTTTTTAAGTGAATTAGGATTTCTTGCTCCCTCGTTCTTTTTTTGCTACTCTTTGAAAAATTGGAGAGTTTGGTGTCTTCGTGAGATACTATTACTTATGACTATATAGTAATACTTATAAGTGTGATCATGATTCATTTAGTGAAAGATAACATCATCATTTGCCATTATCTTTTTCGGTCTTATAAATCACTTTTAAATGGGAAAGTAAGATCTTTAAGCAGAATCTAAAAAAATGACATAACTAGAACGATCTTAGAGGAGCCTGAATCGTTTTTTTTTTATTTACTTCTTTTTCTCGTTTTAATGTTAAAATAATATTATTCCGGAGTCGGCAGCACATAGATTTGTTATGGCATTGCGTTGGTTTTGGTTGTTAGAAGCATGCCTACCCATCAAGTCTCATCAAGCTCTTATTTCAGGACGGAGTCTCTGTTTCAACTCAACCATGCTTAGCCATCAAATCTCATCAAACTCTTATCTCAGGTTGCCAAAGTCATGGGTATCCGTTCTTCATTTCCGGTTTTAACAAATTCTTGTCTACCCGTCAGTGGCGTATGCGGCCAACAACCAACATACCATACATCATTCCCATTGATTCATGAACTAGTTTATACTGGAATGTTATTTTCAAATCAAGACAATTAAAGCTTTTTGCTATGGGGATATTTGTCGGTGTTAGTGCCGATCTTGCTTGTTTAATAGGCTATATTGCAGGACTTCACAGGCCCGACTATACCTAGTCCAGTAGAAGGTTCGCTGGTGCAGGACTTCATCGCCTCTCCTCTGATCGCAGAAGCTTTGGCCCTGTTGACAGCTCTTGGATCGGCGAACGATCTCTGCATCACAAAATTTGAAGTCTTTTCAGACTGTGCAACGCTCATCGGAGTAATTAATGGCAGGATCCAGAGCAAAGAGTTGATCGGAATCGTGAGTGATATACGATCAATCTCGTCTGGATTCACCTCTCTATCTTTCTCCTATTTCCCTAGATCAAAGAACTCTCTTTCAGATTTTCTTGCAAAAGCTGTGCTTCGTGCTTCTGTATCAAATCTTTTAGTGGGCTAACGATTTTGGGTCATGGCCCAATTTTATGAATGCATTTTAGTGACAAAAAAAAAGGCTATATTGCAAGCAATTTACACGTAGGGTGCAACTCAATTACAAATTTTTGGAATGAAATTGTTTGGAATGGCTTATTCTTCCATATTCTAAATTTTTTTTACCATTTGAATGGAACAAAAAACAAATCTCATTCCAATGATTCCTTGTAAAATGTCAGAAAAAAAAATGGAATGTAGTTATAAAATATTCATGGTTAAAAAAGTTTATGAATAAGTGGAATGAAATTCAATTTTTTTATTCTATAACTTCCCTTATTTCATTCATCTACGTTCCACTTTTTTTTTTAATTTCATTCATTCATGATATTCTTTAAATTAATAACCAGTTAAGCTGTACTAAGATCCAATCCCGTTTTTATTTTCTCTCACGTTTTTTTTCTCACTTTGTCTCTCTCTTTTTACTCTGCTTGTGTTTTGCTTAGGACTTGAGAGTAGCAAAAAAGGTTTATATATAGCTGGAGAGAAGAGGTTGTTGCCGGTTGTTGAGGGGTAACTGAATGCAATTTACACCTACTAAGATCCAATCCCAAGTCACGAGATGCCTTTCGTTTTACTCTCAAATTCACCCTAGAAAAACTTGTTTAAATAGATATAAATGCTTCCAGACCATTCTCACATTCTGTTAGAGGAACCGTATTTTTTAATCAACACTACATACTTTTTTTTATTATAACTCTAAATCCCATCCGAACAGAAATGTTTTCGTACTTACATCACAGTATTTATCTGAATTTACCACAATTTGCATGCTCAAAGTATTTTAGCCTTTACGTTGCAATCTTTTAAGCTCTACATACTAACACCTACAACACTAAGTATGGTCTTGGAGGGGTAGAGTAAATAATCAATAATTTAATGAGCTTTTAGTTGTAGTTTTTGAAAAAAAGTCGGTTTTTTCTGCATATTTTCTAATAAGTGATATTAACTGTTCAACATCAAATATTTAAAGGATTGGATTGCTCTCCCCAATATTCTAGTCTTTAGTTATCATTAACTACTCAAATAATCTACACACACAAAATAAAACGTTTGTTAAATTTCGAAATTTAGAAATTAAAGAAAAAAAAGAGAAAAGAAACACTTTTACGTATCAGTTAGTAGAGAAGATTGGCGAGATTAAAGTCTGTATATATAAATATAAGCTTTAACATTACGAGTAAAAACACAATATGAAAGGATGCTGAATTAAGAAACAAGTACTAAAGTTTAACCAAGAATAAGAATAAAAGTAAACTACAGCTTCAGAGACAAGTCAATCTCAGTATCCTTGCAAGTATCACTGTCCGATTGATCTTCTTTGTCACCTTGGTCCTCCTTATTCATATGAATGCTGCCTTCTAAGTTTGAAATCAAATTTATGGAAAAATCGTCTGTGTTTGGGCACGAAAGTTGAGACAGGAGAGGGACATGGGAATTAATGTTAAGCCCTCTGTACCCTAATCGACATCTGAAGATGTTTAAGGGATAGGCCTTATATTTACCAATGTTGGGATTGCAACGAACCCCAAGGTCATACTGTGAGCTGTTGCTGTTGGAAACACCACTTGGTGGGTACTGGCTGTAGAAGGAGTGCCCAGGATAGTTGATTTCGATCTCCTTACGCCTTTTGGCCAATGATCGCTCTTGCTTGTGAGCGTTCTGATGTCCTCCTAATGCTTGAGAAGTAGAGAACTCTTTCTTGCAGAAGGTGCAAGCAAACACCCTCGCTTTAGCCTCGTTCTTTGTCCCTTCTGCCTCATCTAAAACTCCAAAACCAGAGTTTCTTATATTGTCGTTGTTGAACAAAAAGCGAAACTCTACCCTCGGAGTCTCGGTCGCTTGCCCATCCGCAATCTTCTCTTTCATTTTCCCTTTGGTATCGGTTAAAAAACCCATTTCATGCGAAGATGACGAGATACTGCTGGAGGAACATGATGTCGGCGTAGTGAGGTTGAGTTCCATGGTCAAAGGAACAAAACGTAATGTTTTTAGGATCTGTATTTGTACGTGAACAATGAGATTAGAGAGGAACACGAGTTGCTTCTATTTATTGATCATTGGGGCTAATCATTAATGTCTAAAAATCTTCATATTTATGGTAGAGAATCCCAAGTTTAGCAAGTACTAACATTCAAATAAACGGCTTAGTTAGACTAGTTTTTTTTTTTCCTTTTGCATTTGATTCTTTAAATATATTTACTCAAAATTTATACCTAATCACTTTTCTTCTTTGCCATTTTAATCCCCTACAACTCTTTGTTTCCGTTTCTCTGTACTTTCAAATTATCAATTAATATCTTTATTTGGTAATATTTTCTTAACTTTTGTCCGTTTCTGTTTACACTTTCTTTAATTAAATATATTAGAATGATGTACATGTATCTTTATTAGGAAAAATAACTCCACCGCCGAGGTGTTTGTGAATCTGTAGTAAACCAAGATTAAGCAAGTTGCATTTAGTGATCTTTTTGTTTTCAATTTAAAAACAGAAACTCCAGTTTTATTTTGTATTCAAAGATCCGTTACATTTATTTTTCTCCAGCTAACTAAGTTGATTTTTTTATTGAAATGGAAAATATGATTTGATTCCAAAACACAATCAAATCATTTAAACCCATTTATTATAATATAGTCTATTTTTAGTTTAAATTTTAGTCTTTTCCAATATTATATATATATACATATATATATATATATATATATATATATATCTGTGTGTGTGTGACATGTGTGGAAATACTGTTAAATATTTAAAAAGTAAACTAAAAAGAAGCAAACATAATATAATCTTACAACAGAAAGAACTAAAGTAAAGAATAAATGCTTAAACTTGTAGCGTTCAACTTACTAATAGTTGAAGATATATTGAATAAACGGTCTCTAATAGTATTTCATTTTCCACTTATTGACTCAGTTTGATTTTTTTTTATTTAATGGTACTTTTTTTCTTATTTTAAATGAAAAATACTGCTTCAAATTTGAATATATTAAAAAAATTGAAAATATATTGTTCACATCTTTGTTTTTTTGAAAATAAATTTCTTAAATTATAAATTAGTTTTAAAATTTTATTTATTCTTATCTTTTTTCTAAAATAAATTATATATGTTACTATTACCTAATTAATATCAAAGTTCGATTATTATTTTCATCTAATTAGATGTTTATATCAAAAATCATGAAAATATTCATTTCTATAAGAATATAGCTCAACTAAGAAAATCAAAGATAAATAAATTTACTTTTTGCTTCAAAGTATTTTGTTAATCACTTATAGAAAACATATATATACAATGATTTTTTTATAAAGTATGATGTTTTTGTTTGTTTATGTATGTTATTACATAGTTTATAATATGATTATTTTTAATTTATATTAAATAGTAATTGTGTTGATTATTGTTAAAATAAAATAATTGAGTAACATTAGGAATTGAGAAAAGTGTTGTTAATAAAATAATTGTCAAATGTTGCTTTTTTTTAAGGCTTTATTTTTGTATTTTGAAGAAAATATTTTTTTTTTTAAGTAGAAATGAAACCGACAATTGGAAATGCTCTAATAAGTGACCGAGAAGAAAACATTTTTGCGTTAATGTATGCACTATATAATAAACTTTGATAATAAATATATATGCATTCAAGAGTTGTAAGTATATGTATCGAAACAGTTTATCAAGTTTAACTAGGATAGTATTGTGTAAACTATAAAGGTTATTAATATATTTCTAGTAATAGTTTTTTTATTGGGATATTAAAGGAACAACACCCTTGTCAATGATTTTGAGAAAGATCTATCAAAACTAGAGATGTGAGGAAATAAGTAAATTGTGCAAACGGTTTCCCTAAACTTTTCGAAAAATTAAAATTATATTGCATATATTACATAACACTTTTTTTCTTTGAGTATTAGAAAGATAAGTAAAACAATTAGAAGATGTGAGTCCAATTAATTAGTTTGGCATGTGAGGCTACTTAATAACTTGGCAAAGAAGAAGGAGAATAAAGATAGGGTTAAGTGAAGGGAAATGGCTAACTTACTACTTACTCTATAGACTTAAGTCTAACGTTCTACTTATCTGCTGCTAATGTTTTATTATTCATCCCCAAAAGCAGTGGCAAACTCCTTCCTAACATCTTCTTCTTATTCTAAGAGTCTCTGTTCCTCTTAGCAGCAAAAAGCTGGCGAATGAATGCAAACTTCCCTTTTGCGCGCGGCTGGAGAACTCGGTGATAGCTCTGATTTTGTTGCCCTCGCCCTCAGGCAGAGGAGGAGGAGGTGGAGGAGAGAGGGTAAGGAATGAACTCGTTGAGCAATCGGATAATCTGCTGAAAGCTGGGCCTCATGTTTGGGTCCTCCACCCAACAGGATA
>NW_026015755.1:0-24711 GCF_020379485.1 Brassica napus
ACATCATACCTCAAGTTCCTGGTAAGATTAAAACCAAAAATTTACACAAACAAAACAGTATCAGCACATCTCTGATGATTTTTTTTATTCAGCCAACCCAACGTACTTTGCTGACGTGCATATCCCGAAAAACGTTCTAAGATGGTCACCATTCACCACTCCAATGGGAACTGTTCATGGGAGGTGGTTTGCTTGGTGAGGAAGACAAGGGCAACCTTCTCAAGTGGCTGGGCGAGATTGGTTAGAGAGTATCCTTTGTCAGTCGGTGACTTTGTACCTTAAAGTTCATCAACCAACCGAGTTTCACCTTGCTGTCTCCAAGAAGGTCGATCAGAGATCATGTCTGACTGATAAATGAATGAAATGTGTTACGTGTCTTTGTTGCTTTCTTATTATCCATAAAGACAAGTTTGATCACGTTAGGTATTTGTGAATGTTTCTCTCTAGCCAATGCTTAATGTGTCTGTGTGGTTTTTAAATACTTTAACACAATGGTGATGATATTTTTTCATCTTTTGGATTATTATGAATATTAATGTTTTAGTAGTATTCATTTTTATAATTTGTATGCAGTGGTACTACTAGTACTAGTACTAGTAGGCTTAAGAAAAGATATACATTCATCTATATTTTTCAACACACATCATGATCAGACTGAACTCTGTTTCTCGCCGGCTTCCCAATCTGTAAACAATCAATAGGAGGAAGAGTAGGAGTGTTGAGCTCACCAACGTCTGCCAGCAAAAAGGATCATACATTGCCGTTCTTGAACGGGCCTAAGCTCAATTGCGGATAACTGCACATCTACGCATGGGAAGTCATCGCTGCATGCGAAATGAACCGGTTTCACGTTATAAGTGCCTTTGATCCTCTCGTAAGTCACTCCTTCGACCGCAACCGCTGATGTCTGGTTCTTGCATGTGGTATGGTCGCAGTAGAATTGGTCTATCACTATTGGAAGCTGGACTTCGTTGAGTTGAATGTTGAGAAGAGTATTCCTTTCACTGATCCTACTCCTCCTTGCATGTCTTGATCCTGACCCCTGTCATCGTGTTGTGCATCGCCACGTCTCGTCTGTTATGTTTGAGACGCAGGCTTTTGTGCTGTCTTTGCCGAGACTACCGATGCTGATACCGTGACCCGGTCCACAGGTCACGGTGTGTATGTATACATTCGAGCAACCAGTTTGGATTGAGATGCAATCATCTCCTGCATACACACATAGAGAGTAGACATCATTAGCCAAAAATTCGGATCATTCAAGATTCAAGAATTCAAGAATTTCAAGATATCAAGATTCAAGATTTCAAGAATTCAAGAACTCATGAGGATTCAAGATCATACCGCAAGAGAGTGTTGCTGTGAATGAGGACATCTCTGGTGTTCTGGAGGTGAATCCCATCAGTGTTTGGACTATCACCAGGTGAAGAAACGGTCATGTCATGTACCACAACGTCGCCGCAGTTATCGAATTTGAGGTGACATTGAGGACTGTTTTGGATCGTTATACCGGACACTTCCACACCAATACTCCCATAGAATCTTAGTGCCTATGTACACATATCAGTAAACAACAGTTTCACAATCCAAAGCTCGTTTGTGTTTGTTACTCACCGTTGGTTTAATGCTCGGCATTTTCAAATCAAACTCACTTATTGGAGGGTTTTGGTTAACAGAGTTGTTCAAGGGGACGATTAGTTTGGTTTCACCATCAATGAAAGGGTAATCTTGTTGCCACCAACCAGAGCCTCTACCATCAATCACACCTTTCCCTTGTACTTTAATTCCTATCAGCTTTGTGAAATCAATCCACCACATTAACCCTTTTCCCCATGACTTTGAATCCGTTGGAGCTATAATTGTACCATCAAGCTGCAACCACACAAAAACGTTTTAGATCTTAAACTAAAGAGAGACGGTTTTTTTATATATTCAGAAGATCAATTTCTCACCTGGAACACAATGTTTGGTTGACAATAAGGACCAGAGAATGAGATTGGACCAACAAGGAAAGTGTATTCTGGCGGTATGATCATCATTGATGCTTCCACTTTGCAAGCAGCTGCCCAAGCCGCTTCAAACGCCTGCAAAACATTATGAAAAACTCTGTTTATTACACTAGTCACCATTAATTATAATAATGGTTGTTAAGGCTTGGTACCATTTGTAATCTGTTATTTCTGTTGTCACTTTTTAGCTCAGTTTTTTTCTCTTGTTCTGTCTCGTGTTTTGTCTCAGTGATCTCTCAACTGTAACTTGTCTTTATTTAATTCTCATATAAAAATGCTATGATTAAATCAAATACTGCCACTAGGATTTAAAACTGTACGGATAAAGAAATTAATGTGCTTTTTAATTTAATTTTTTATTTGTTTACCTTAGTGTCATCACGTATACCATCACCCTTTGCACCAAAATCCATCACATTGAAGACCTGAGATTCATTTAGCGACGGAAGAGACGGTGGTTGGACTTTTGGTAGTTGTGAAACTACCGGAGAGTTATAATTGTCGTCAACTTCGGGCGGTGTTTTGCAGCTTTGGCTTCGGTTTAGGTTTGGACTTTTGGTGATGACTGTTGTTGTTATTGTGAGAGCTGTGGTGACTGTTCCCATGGCTTTCGGTTTCTTGCTTGACATGGAATCAGACAAGTCAGTGGATCGTCGGTTGTTATGTCTCCAGTGTCTACCTCTTCTAGCAATGCAGGTCTCTAGGGTTACAGACCATACCAAAACCGCCATTAGCATCATCAACGTGATGCTTCTCAGGCTTAGACTTTTTCTCTCATCATCATTTTTTTTGTTTGTTTCTCTGTCTCAACGAAGAGTGTTTTGTGGTGGTTGAGAGTAAGAGACTTGGTTTCTTTTAAGTTGTTGGTTTAAGTTGAAGAAAGAGAACGTTGTTGAGGGGATTTAAATAAGGAAGCAGTCCAAGAATAATGTTGAGACTTGAGAGGCTCACGGGTTTTTAAAATTGATTTTTATTTTCAGATTGTAAATGAAAATGGAATCAATAGTCCATTATTTTCCATATTGTGATTGACAAACTTATTTTTTAAAATTTCTAAATAAACGAATAAGTCTAAGCTTGCTATGTGTAAGTTACTATATACGATAGTAAGACCATAATGTACGCTTTTAGTTGGATTTTTGTGATATTGACAGTGATGTAAAGTTACTACTCGTGAGATATAATTGAAACGAAGATTCTTTTTCTTCGCGGGTAAAAGTTCCAAACGGCCAAAACCTGAATTGCATGTTTGAGTAAATACTGGTCAGGGGCTTTGTGTATGCCACCTGGAGAGTATTTGTTGGTCAAAAGCTCGTCTAATTTGGTTGGGAACATGGATAGCCATACTTCATATGATCACATATATACAAACACATGCATATGCGCCCCATGAAGTGGGGATACTTGTTAATAAAAAATGAAGTGCATATTCAGTTTTAGGATCTTGCTTTATTTTTATTTGTATTACAATTAGATCGAAACAAGCATTGAAGCATGTGTGTGGAACTTAGGCATGTGTTGGATCTGTCGTATTGGCACGACAAGAGTGTCGTATATGTTTCACAATTTACCCGTGTACAAGTTCAAGAGGCCATGTAGAAAAAATATATGCGTTTCTAAATAAATAGGAATGTGATTTTTACAGTCATTATCAAGAACATGCTAGAGAGTAGATAGTATGTATTAGTATGTATGGCCAAGAGCCTAGAAGTTGCCAAGTTAAGTTAACGATAGATTGTAAAATTTGAAATTAATAAACAAATTACTAATAAAAAATAAACGCGATGATTAATATAAGAATTCCAAGTGGATAATCAAAATCTTTAAAATAGATTTTTAAGAAAGAAAATGCAGTAGAAACAAAAATTTGTTAAGAAATTTTATTAGTACTATTAATAATTTATAAAACATATATATATATATATATATATATATATATATTTGAAGATAAAAAAAAGAGACTCGTGAGTGGTCTATATGTTATCAAGGGGGCACTGATTATAACGTCTCTTTTAGCACTCACATGCACCACTTCACGGGCATTGTTTTTGTATTCACAACTCCTTCAATTATTAGTACTTATTTCATTATTTCTCTTACATTTATTTATTTATATAATGTTGAATCCATTCTAGATTAAATTTCATTTAGACATTTACTATTCAAGAAAAGGCTGCTATTAACGGAAGGAGCAGAAACAGAAAACAGAAAGTAACCGAAGCTTTTCTCTTTACGTCCTCTCATATATACACCAACGATTCGTCGTTGGGGCCAGCCTGATATTCTAAAAGATTCATAAATGTCTTACGCTCAAATAAATGTTCTGTATACAGCTAAAATTATTGTATAAAATGTGATGGTTTAAACGATCGGTTCCTTTGTATGCCCCAGACCGGGTCTTAGGTTACAATAGGCGTGAAAACTGTTTTATGTCGTTATATAAGCATTTGTGAATTTCCATATAAGATTGAATAACCTCTATTACATTTCCATATAAGATTGAATAACCTCTATTACATTTATGTCGTTATATAAGCATTAAACGTATATTACACTAATTACGTTATATTGATACTAGCTACACATTTTTTCCTCGTTTTACTTCGATCAAGGACTGGGTCTAGCCAAAAGGATCGTAATATGCCACAAGCTATTATTGTATTAATTCTACAAAATGATGCAATCATGTACCGTACGGATAGGCGTAAACCACCTTCGGATTCAGAAAAAGCCTTGTGCGCTCATAGTTTTATGAAATTTCTTGTCTTTCAGATAAAACTAAAATTAATGAATAAATACAAAAGACTGCTCAATTCAACTGTTGTAAGCTGGAAAAAAGGAAGTTGTTGTTTTGTCCTAATAGAACCATCGAAAATGAATAAAGCAACTGTGTATTTTTTAATTATGGTTGTTCAGAACTACTATTATAAAATGCTTATAATTAAATATTAATTTACTACATAGTCTGCAAATAGTAAAGTATCATGTGAGATGAACAAACACATATATGTGATTCGACATCATCTTCTTGACAGCCATAACGCTGGTGGCTATCTAATATTTCTAATTCTTCAAATCTAAATAAACAACAAAAAAATGAGATTGCTGTGACAAGAATATCATCACATGAAACTTTGATCTTGATGGTTGGTAAATAAATATTTTGATAAATTTCAATGTATTCTTTTCTATAAACAAACGTAAATTACAATGGTTCGAGGATTTTCTTAGGTATATTTGGTGCTGTTGCTCAAATACGATCTTGCGCGGGCACATGATTCCTACTAAAATACTAGCGATAACCAACATGCCAATTACAATACTGTCACGGTACACGAAGATGCACGAAAGTCAAAATCGTTTTCGTTACGTTTAATTAAATATGCGAAGACGGTCACTTTGGTCAGAGAGTGACACGTTGGCTTCTTTATTGGGATTACGGTTAGTTTCGGTTTTACTTGGCAAATACATTTTTCTTTTGGGCAACTTGTCAGCAAATACATACCCAATAGATCCCTCTGAGTGACCTTCTCATTAATATATCGAAGACGCCCCTGTTCACTGTTGCATGAGACGAACAAGTACAAAAAGCAAAATAAATTTATAAATGAAGGAAAGAATCCTGAAGAATAAATCAGACAAAACATTTATTAAAAACTATAAGCCTTGAGCTGACGTACGATGCATATATATATAGAATCAAAGACTTCTAAAACCATGATTAACCCGGAGTTCTTAGAGTGGAGTTCTTATCGGAAGTTAAGAAACTGTTTCTTAACTTTTAACTAAAAAGTTAAGAACCGATTCTTAAAATCTTTATTTAAGAACCGGTTCTTAATTTTTTTATTTAAAAGTTAAGAAACTATTTCTTAACTTCCGGTAAGAATCTCATCATAAGATCTCTGGGTTAATCATGCTCGAAGGTGGACCAAACATGTTGCATGCCTATTCTGTTGGTGCTCTTTATATTTTGTTTTTCTGCTTAGTTACGAGACGGTAAATTAATGCACATATTACATTTGTTAAACCTTTTAAGATATCATCAAGAAAATAGTGCAACACTGGGGTGCTTATAAATCTTGTTTAATTTTATACTTTTACGTACACTACAACTCTTGTTTGGGGTATGAGTTTTTTGTTTTTTTTTTTTGCTAAAAGGTTTGGGGTATGAGTTGTAGTGTACGTAAAAGTATTTAAAAGAAAAACTTAATCACCCATCCTTTGTTAATCCACGACTTGATAGGATTTGCATACTCGTTTTCTGTTTTTTTTTTTTTGAATAATTCTCATTGTATGTTTAGTCTCCTTTTATTGAAGCCATTGAACGGAAAATCATTAATATTCTTTTTACATCGTAAAACTGTAAGAGTATATATTTGTAACACGGTATTTCCTTCATGAGGCTATATTGTTTTTTGATTTTGGATTAACTAATTTTTTGTTCTATCTTTTGGCTTCACGAAATTTGTTAGGTGGCTTATATACTTCTATATGCCGTCTTCAAGCGCAGACCCGCTCGTGAACCTTTTTTATCTTGTGTTTATTGGCTCTCCCGTGAACTCCATGCAACGGCCTTGTAATTTACCTTAATATCCTTCCCTTCCACGACTAGTTTGTAAAATGTTTGTTTCAAATCATTTTGTAGTTCTCCTAACACTATTTTATATTTGATTGATTAATTCCTTATACAGACAAAATAAATAAATAACTGGGACTATCTTTTTAACAATCGTATGTGTATATGGTGATTGAAGTTGATGTGGTACTATGGATAGCTGCGATAAATGCTGCCAGCAAGTTACTATTTAGACATTCCTAATTTTATACTTCCATATGCATTTGCAATATTACAGCAAATAAAATAATGTTTGGCCGCCAAACTTTGCCTATCTGATTATGAAGGATTTAGGGGAATGTTTAGCGTCTAGGCTGCTAAAACTTTTAGATGAAAAATGTTCAAGACACTCTCTAAATAGTAATTATACTAAAATCACTCATATATCTCTTAAAATATCACATAATTCTTTTTTGTTTATTATGTTTTCTTTTCAACCTATTTTAAAGTAAATCGTTTTTTATAGGCTGAATAAAGAAGGCTTGCTCTTTATGCAGCTCTGTTTCTCCTATTTTAAAGTAAACCTCGAGCTTTGGCTCTCTAAGCAATCTAAACATGAATCCTTTTCTAGGTTACTGTTGTCAACTACATCTTTCAACACTCCATGAAGCGGAATACTAAGAGCATCATTATCTCTCTGTTTTAAAGCGTCTCTAGGGGTGGGGGTCCACGGTTTAGGAAAAAGCGGTGTTTTATGTGCACCAAATAAGAGACGTTTGTTGTGTGTTTTTTGCACTGTTCGCGGATCCCACCGACATGTGGCGGTCCGTGATTGGTGCGTTTTTTAATTAATTTTTTTAAACAAAAAGTAAAAAAAAAAAAAAAATTTAAGAAACGTTTGTGGGATAAAGATGGCCTAAGTACACTGAAAAGTAAGCTCTGTTAATTTATGTTCACTGTCTTAGTCCCCAGTTGCAAACACTATCATGTTAGTTTATCCATCCACTGCAGGTTATCAATACACACCGTACCGCAGAGAGATTAATGTCAGTTCATTCTTCCTCTTGAGCTGAAAAATACAAGTGTTGGAATGTGTTTACATAAATTGTATCTCTGGTTTACCATATCAAGTGATGAAATCATTGAAGATGTTCAAAATACGTAGGACAGGTTATAACCAAAAAGGCATTGCAGTTTGCTTACAAGATTCTGTTCCATAATGTTACTGGGTTCAAGATTTCAAAAACCATATGCATAATACTTATATACATTTTGAAAAGATGTTAATAATAGCTTTTAAAGTTGAGAAGATTTATATAATGTATTCTCACTTACTTTTTGTTTAGTTTCAGGAAAAGAAGACCTGAACGCTAGAAGTTTTCAAAGACTTGCATACAGGACAAAACCCAGTGAACACATCACATTCTTTACACAAACTCAAGTGCCTACACGGCACAACCAACACCGACACTTCCTTCCCATGACACATCTTGCATCTCATCCTCTGGCTCCCCATGTTGTTGTTGCTGTTGTTTGGATCAATGTATGATGAAGCTGCATCATCTATTTCACTGTCTCCAAACCCTTCTTTACAATGATCTGCACCAGCAACCACATTGTTGTTGTTGTTGTTGTTGTGTGACATTGCTTGTTGTAGACTTGTCTTTAAGGCATTAACCACAGACTCATTATACTTTGCTCTATAATGCCAATTCTGAGCTTCCGTTGCCACTTGCTTTATCCTCTCCACGAGCTCTTTATTCTTCTTGTTCATGATATCGATCTCTTGGTCTTTCTCTTGAAGCTTCTTGCTCACTCCTTTCTCTATTGTGTTGAGAAAAGACGCAATCTGTCTCTGCTTGCTTCATATCCCTCACTTCTTTCGCCATTTGAGCTGCCTGAACCACACAAAAAAGTAAATAAAACATTACAAAACAAAGAACCTTAAAACAGACCAAAAAACAGAACACAAACAAAGAGGATTAGTACCTGAATTTTTAAAAACTGGTCAAGTTCATCTTTCTGTCTATGGAGATCAATCCGAAGAGTATCATCGAGTGACTGTAAGATTGGAGAAGCAGCAGCCACAATGCTACCACTAGCAGAAGTCACTGAGGAGTTGCGTTCATCGTCATCATAAGACAGTCTAAGACCAGTGGAGACTAGATTCTCCTTGGGGGCTTCTTCTTGCACACTAATATTGTTATGATTATAGTTTAAAGACATCTGAAGCTTGTGTTGCCTTTGGATATTATGACTAATGCTTTCAGCTTCCCTTCCTCTTTTGTTAGGCCGAAGCATTGGCGCATGATTATCATTAGCAAAATAGTTTACTGGATCAACAGTGCAGCCACCTCCCACTTCAAAGAAAAAAAAAGACAGGATTCTCAGTTTCTCAGTTTGAGATAAAGACATAATGATGATAAGCAAGAAACTTACTGGTTCCGAGGAAGTGAAGCTGGTTGGTTTGTGTGTTTGTCTGGTATTGCAAGTGGTTCTCATTCATGAAAACCGGTGGTACAGTGTATCCATTGTTTCCCCTTGACATCTTCTTCTTCTTCAATAAAAGTATACAGATGGTAAAATATTGGACTCTCTCGGTTGAATTAGAGTACTAACAGAAGAAGAATGAAGCCTGCAATTAAGAAAGAAAAGTCATTAGCCTAGAAAAATATTCCAAATTTAAAACTTTTTGACTCGAATATACCAACTAGAATTACAAAGAAGAGAAATGTAAACAAGACAATGCTGGATCATAGAACAGATTTGGTGTTAAAATAGAAAATCTAAGAGAAGAAAATAAAAAAAAATAAAACATAAGGAGAAATTATATATAACCTTTTTAACCTAAACGACTATAGGTTTCTATGATTATGCCTGATAAAGAGATTGATTGGTTCATAAGTCAAAGTTGCAGATGGATATATTGATATGTACTTTTAGCTTATTGATATATGGTAAATCTATGAGAACATGGAAAGATTACAAAGGTTCAAAGAACGATCCATGACCTAGAAACAGAAACCCTAATTTTCCAACAAAAAAAAGACAGAAGACGAGGAAAAGAATATATATGTACTTTTAGCTTATTGATATATGGTAAATCTATGAGATTTAACAACCCTAGTTCTCTCAGATCCTGCATGAAGAGAGAAAAAATCATCATCATCATCGACTCATATAAAGAAGCTGGTCTGTTCTTGAAAATTTGATTTAAAACTGATAAAAAGAAAGTTTAAGAAATATAGAGAGAGGCAGAGACGAACCGATGATTCAGGATCTTGACAGGAAAGAAGATGCCTCTGGTTGAGGGATGAAACGGCTATAGAAGAACAAGACTTTATTAAATTAAAGCCACAAGAAAATAAAACAATTTTTTTTTATAAAGAAAGAAAGGAAGAAGACAAAAGAAAGAGGCAAAAGAAACGGAAGAAGAAGGAAGAAAGCAATGAATGATGATGGTTTGTTTGTAAGCAATTGAGCGGGTGCGATGGAGCGGGGACAGTGTGTGATGAAGATAGTGGGGGAAGTTGGTTGCCATTTTCGATATTTATTTTCAATAAACAAAACTACATACTACATACTTCGTTTATTTTTATTTTAAATTTGAAAAATAATAATGATAATAATGGTTGATAGTAGTAAATGTAAACACCACCAAACAAACAAGATGCAAGAACCGTTGGTGCTGCTTTCTCGTCTTTTCTTTCGTCGTGAGTTTGTGTATCTTTCCCTTCTCAGAGCATGTTTATTGGTAAAACTCATTTGTGTCTCTTAAGTGGGTTGTAATGATTTTTTAATCACTAAATTAAGATAAGAGACTTTGTTAAGAAACAATTAATTATAGTGGTTTATTGGTGGTATCTTAATTAAGGTTCTTAACAATAAAAAAGATTAAATTTTTTATAAACATTAAATTTGAAACAAAGATTAAATTTATTTATTGAACAAAACAAAGTCAAACTTAACATTTTAAACATAGATATTAAAATAGAAACATAAAAACATAAAAAACTTAGTATGGAAACAAACGATAATAATTTCGGGATATGTTGGAGTGTCGCTGAAATAATCATTCCATAACCAGAGATGGCCTTCTTCACGATTTCGTTCGATAAAATCGTTTTTTTCTTCTCTTTCTTTCATCTTCTTGATCACCATGATCAATGAACAGATTTTCAAATGTTTGATCAAAATGTTGATCAAAATATTGATCGAAAGTTTGATCAATTGACTCTCCAAAAGTATTATGAGAAGAAGATGCCATATATGTTTTAGACTTTGTGAATAAATGAAGAACAAGAGGAGAATGGGAAAGAAACTTTGTGAATACAAGAATAGAATGGGAAAGAAACTTTGTGATTTAAGAAGAAGAGGAGAAATCTCAATCTTTTTTGAAGAAGAAATCTCAAATGAAAATTCATAAAACCATATATTTGTGGTCTGTGATTGAAGAAGAAATCTCAAATGAAAGAACCCGAAAAATAAAGTGAAAAAAGAGAGATGAAGTTTGATACACACGGAGTAGAGAAGAAGACTATGATGTTTATAAAAAGAGATGATGACTGATGCTTTCATTACAACAAACGGTCTGTGATACAACAAAACAAGATCAAAAGGTTTGATACACACGTGATACAACAAAACCAAGTCCACTACAAAACAAGCAGCAGACTACAAGAGCTGACCACAAAATTACAAGAGCCCTACCACAAAATTACAAGAGCCTGGCCACAAAACTACAAGAGCTGACCACAAAACTACAAGAGCCTGATCACAAAACTACAAGAGCTGACCAGAAGAAAAGTTTTACCTGAAAGATTTGTGGTGACCAAACGCCTGAGCCATTCCCATTAATAGAGCCCTTCTCGGACTCACTCTTTTGATGGTCTCCAGTGTCTGCAGAACATCAGTACGCATACATCAATAAACCCATAAGCTCACTTTTAAATATGCTACTAAGCTGACACAAAGACAAAACAAACCATTCTCTAATATACCAGAGACTCCACCCATGCGCCGCTCAGTGCAAGGCTTCCAAGAGCTGGAGTGACGCAGCTCCGCCATTGCTCCTCGCCAAAAAACCACTATCGGTTCTTTCTTTCTTCTTCTCAATCTCTGTGGTTCTTACTTGCCATGTGAGGGAAGAGCTTGAAGGAGAGTACCGAACACGAAGACAACAAAACAAATGAAAAAGAATCAGAGGATTTCTATATTAAACTAATATACATGATTTTCATGGAATGAAAATTTTTTCATTGACTCAATCAAAAACGAAATGATCAAATGTGTGAATAAGCTCTCTATCAGAAACGAGAATTAACAGACTAAACAAGCGACGCGAACAAGAAGGAACACAATCTGGGACATGCAAAATTGAGGATTTCAAAAATAAAATCTAGATTTTGGAGCTTTACCTTTCGATTTAACTTGGCGCCGGCCGAGGAGTTTGTTTGTAAAGGAGAGCCACCGATTTCCTCCGTCGAGGAGAGCCACAGAGATTCTCCGATGCTCATAGCCACCGAGATTCTTCTCCGAGCAACGCCACCGAGGTTCTTCTTCGAGGAGAGCCACGGAAATTGGTCGTCGACGAAACTCTCCGGCGATTTTTCGGTTACGAAAGCCACAGACGAGATTCTTCCACGGTGAGAGTACCGAGACTCTTTCTCGCGGAATCCACTGTCATCTTCGTCGCCTTCATCTTTTGTTTTTCTCTCAAAATCACACCTCCAATACTGTACTGTACCAACACGTGGCCCACAAGAGGCGTTGCTTCCACCCCCTATTTAGAATACGTCCCTTAAGTTAATGGCAATTTATCTTTTCTTTTATTGCTAATTCCCTTAATAAACCCATCTAAGAGACCCCAATGCACATGCTCTCACTACGCCAACTTTTCTGTTTTCAATTTTTCATTATTATTCTTTTTCTCCTTTCCTTTTTTTTGTTATTTATTACGATCATTGAAGCTGAAAAGTAAAAAAAAAAATGAAATGATCGAATAACCCTTTATTAGTTGAATAAGTTTCTCCTAAATAAATATAAGACATTTTGAATAAAGGGTGTCTAGATGAATAAGTTTCTCCTAAATAAATATGTAAGTCCACATAGCAATACATTGAATTCTGAAAATGTTGACAAAAAACATGGAATATGATTAATTGCATTAAGCTAATATAATAATACACAGATGGCAAAAAAGAAGAAGCTAAGTTAGATATAAAACAATTGTGACCGCGTTCGAGAGCAATAATTTATTCGACCGCATGATAAATACAATGGCGCACGTACTATAGACAATTGTATTTGAAAAACTTCATTTCATGATCTAACACATGTCTAGTAGTCAGACGATATGAATGTCGACTACGATACAGACTACTCCTTTTAAATATAAACACTGAATGATTTAGTATTTTTTATATTTTATCGACGATGAGACATGTGGAAAATTCAAATTTAAATCTTACAAAAGTCAATACCACGACGAGGGACGTATATTATTCAAATTATTCGACCGATTAATCAATATTGATCACCCAACACGGTTGCTGTTATATGAATATGAAAAAGAGAAAATAAAACAATATATATATCAAATATTAATGTGAAAATGCAGAGAGAGCGATATGAATGAGATAAAATAATAATGATGAATAATCGTTTCACGTCAAATTCAAAGTCAGGATACGGAATCCAGAGTCGAGTGGGGGTAAAACCATGACAGTAGAAGAGAGTAGTCAACTACTCTTTAGGGGTGTTTTGTCTCTTTCATTTATACTTCGTGTTTTATCCGCACGTACGTGCATAATTCTTTTATAGATATTTCTTAATAAATGTACTATTAAAGTTCAAGAAATTGTTTTTAAGTTAAACATTAAATTTGTAATATTTTTATGAGTCTTTCAATTTCTTAATTTTTACTAATTAAAAACATTATTTTGGACAACATTGTCAATATTTTATTATTTTAAAATATGTTATTATCTTTAAACAATTTTAATTATATTAATTTATAATAATTATCTAATTAAATAACAATATACAACAGCTAATATAAAGCAATGTTATTCAATCAAAATTTTGAAATTACCGAAACCCAAAAATCTCAAAATAAATCAAAAGCAAAACAATGTTTAACCTAACCCAACTTTACATATTATATTAATTAAAGTAAATAAACGATTGATATGTATAATTATATTGTGAAATATCTTTCATAATACTTCATCCGTTTCATAATAAGTGTCACTTGGATACATTTCACGCATATTAAAAATATAAAAATATACTAATCTATTCTTATTTATTATACAATTATTTAAATAAAAATGATTTAACTAAACATCTATTGGTTATTTAAAAGGATAAGAAAGAGATTTAATGTAAAAATTTACATTGGAAATGTAGAATGACACTTTTTTGAAACAAAATAAAAAGATAAAATGACATTTTTTAAACAAAGATAACTGAATAAACACTAAAATAAACCAACTATGTTGACAAATAAAACATTAATATATAATGTACTGAAAATTCGATATATATTGTTATACTTATTTCTAAATGCTATAATAGAGGAAAATATGTTATAGTCAATTTCTATTTTTCATTTATAATAGAGATTGTATGTGCTTCTAAATATAGAGATTAAATAGTATTTTCTTATTATAAAATTATAAATTTTTTATTTTCGAAATGGTCTTTTAACTTTCAAAATTTAATAATTATAACTGAAACAAATAATTTTGGAAAATACATTTTTTATAAAAAAAATAGAATCACATTTTTCTTTACATAATAGTCTTTGAAAGAAATTGTATTTAAAAATAGTTATAATTCTATGAATTCTTGAAAAACATAAAAGTAATATAGTTAATTAAAAATTAATATTTTGAAAATATTCTCTTTTGGAGCCAGATGTTTTAAAAATATTTTAAAATATTTCAATTCCCAATAAAAAAATATTGATAAAAATCAGAAATAACAAAAAAATTAAATCAACTTTATTGTTATTGCTTATATACCTTTTTTGTTATTTTAATATTAAAATAATTTTAATATTAAAATAAATTTAATAATTCAAAAAAATATTCAATGACATATTACGTCTACAAAAATATAAATAATTTTTTTATTACATATTTTTAATATTTTAGTATATTTATAAATCTAATTATTATATTTATATATACTACTAATTATAAAAATTAGTGAATAAGAAAGAAAGATGTAGATAAACACAAAATAAATACCTGATATTATCTTTTCTTTTTTCAAAAACTTGTTTCATTTTTTTGAGATAGCTTCTATAATATTAATTTTTAATCAAATAAATAATGAATTGTATTTTAATGATAGTTTAATTAAAATTATTTACTAAAAATAATAACTCAGCCTAAAATCATGGAGAATGTGACAAATAAGCAAATTCACTTCTCAAATAATAGTATAGATTTTCAAACTTCTATATTTGCTAAACAATAACCTGTTTTGCTTTTTGTAATTTTCATTTTTTTTAAAATTTTCCGCTTGTCAGTTTGTTATTGGTGAAGCGACTTGCGCTTTAGTACAAAGGGATTAACCGAAATTCATGGGACGGGTAACGGAAGAAGACGGGATCAAACGCGCCTCTCGGTATGTTGGGAAGGTAATTAGCCGTTTTAAATTGCAAGTGGGACCATGCACTTGGTCGTTGGGCAAATATGGCGGGTAAGTTATTGGCGGGGAAGATACTTTTTAGTTCTTTAGTATATGTAGACCATATGACTTTCTGGAAAATTGGACCGGACCAAACCGTAGCACGCCAGGTTCGTCGGAGGAAACTCTTTTGAAAGAGAAAAAAAAAGAAAAAAAATAGTTTTTTATTTAAGAATAAGAGAAAAAAAAAACAAACAAAAAAAATACTTACTACCATATTCAATAATCAATCGCACCGTTTGTCTAAAATAATATGGAAAAGAGGCAAATGGTGGGAATTGTCTTAAAAATATTATAATGATACATATTTAGTGCACAGGTTTGTGTTTATTTCGTTTAAAAAAATAAATAAAATAGGAAACAAGTAATCATTTTAGCTGATAAATTAACTTTTTAATAAACACTGACTTCACTTGTATTATATTGGTAACCTATTCTTAGTATATAATTGAAACTTCAATTAATTTTACTAAAAATATTTCTGATTTATAGGTTTGTAATATTTTGGTTTGACTCTACTGAAATTTGATTTCGTTTTTTTTAATCTTTTTAATGTTTGATTACGTATTTGTAGATGCATATTTGGATTTGCTATTGATGTATTATGGATATATAGATTTTGTGAATGATTTGAAGTTATTTTCTTTTTTTTTTAATCCTAATTATGTGTTAAAACCCATCATATTTACTCGTAGACCCATTTATTTAAAATGTCGTAGAAGGACGGTTAAAAAAAAAAACCTCCGTAGAAGGGGAAAATATCATTTAGATGTGTGTTGTTGAAAAAAGAAAGCAAAAGGCCCTTCTAGTGGTTGCAACCACACCGACACAATTAATTTATTATTATGTGTACTACTATTCTTTTGTAACGTTACACGATATCCAACTAATATTTGGTTGATGATTTGTTATGTTTGTATACGATTTAGCTTTTTACTACGTCCAGTGCATAACCTTTGATTTCCTTTGAAGTTTTTATTTTCTGATAAGTATGTGATTTATCATAAAAATGAATCAGGTTTGTGCATGTACAAAATGGTCAAAACTGTCAAGCCGTTTGTTGCCAGAAAAAGATAAAAGACTTCCTGTTAGGATTTGTGATTCCCAACACACAACCAAGAAAACTTCAGCCAAATTTGCATAAGTGTCCGAAACTTCTTCCGTCCTTTCCTTGTTAGGATATTATTTGCATAAGTTTCAATGACTTTGAAAACGATCTGCTAGAAAAGATCTCTAAGTTCTTTTTTTTGGTTTTTCTTGTACAAAAAAAAACTGATCACTCAAATTAAAAGAAGGTAAAACCTTGAACCTTTTAATTTATTTCAAGAAACTAATTTGATTCCAAGTTACGATGATAATTTGCATTTATCATATTGTAGTTACACGTCGATGCAAGGTTTACTAAAACTGAGATGTTCGTATCAGAGCATCATTATCCCACATACTCATTTAGGAGTTCTTAATTTTTTTTTTAATAATTTTTAGTTGGAAAAGTGGGTGTAAGAAACTTAGTTAAGAGACTTGTATATTTGTGTGATCCATTGCAAATCTTTATATTTAAGGGTTCTTAAAAAAATATTAAACATTATTTTACTAAATTTCAAATTTATTTATTAAATTCTTAAACATAACATTTTGATTACTTAATAACATAACATATAGTGGTATGAGCACTGATTACTTAATAACATAAGAAAAGGAGTTAGCCAAAGAAGTAACGATATTGCAATAGATTAACAAATGCAAGACTGATCAAAATTTTGCAAACAGAATCAAAATGTGCCTGTATATCTACTCCTGGTTACCCTCAAAACTATCTCAATAGCTCAATTTCACATCCATACACTACAAAACAGTACTCTATTTGTATGAAAACTAAAGAACAGTTCCACATTTTTTACCTCTGGACAATTATCTACCACTGAACCAATCCTAAGTTGTCTCTCAAAGTTCTAGACAATGCTAAAGTTATAGGAGATGATGGGCACAGAGAGAGCCAAAAACACTTACAGCAAATGCGACAATAGCAGAGGAGAGAACAAGGAAGCCGTACTTAGCCATACCCTCAGAGAGACCAACGAAAGTGCTAGCAATCCCAACATGATCCTCCACAGGAAAATACAAACGAACACACCTCCTGCTCCCACAAACCCTTCACACATACAAAATGCATCATCACTTACAAAGAATCTTAAGAACTCAATTCTCAATCTTTCTAAAGAGTCTCACTAAGTAAGAAACACTCACCAATATACAAAACAGTTAGGAAGTTGCAACAGCTCCCTATCATTGCGGCTAGCCATAGTCCAATCGCAGCCTGAAAATTATGTTAATGCAGAACTGATTAAAGTGCCATGAACATTATTAACATTATGCAGATGTTAATAAGATATACACTACCATGAGGAACTGTTTCAAACTCCCTCTACAAGCCAAGTCCTGAAGAAACATCAAACCACGGTTAACCTCCGTTCCAACGGTCACACCGACACACCAAGATCTTCTTGTTCCTCCACAACAACACATGAGCAGCTGAAAGAATATAATCTCTCAAAAAGACTTTGTTAGAACAAAAAATTATGGAACATTATAGAGCAGTTCTTGAAATTGCACAAGAGTTGAGACTTGGTAGGTAGACTTAAGCCCCCACTAATTCACACACACACACACACACACGTAGGTCACAGGAACCAAATCACAAACACTAATCCTCCAAATTTACGGAGAGCTTCATATATTGTTCAACTTTCAAGTTGCCTCTATACACAAAACTTATCGTGTATGAATGGTTCAAGTGGCATTTGGTTGGGCCACACAATTCAAAAGGTAAACGTTTACGACTACGGGACCAGCGATCACTTTTGTGACATGTTTGGATGTATATACCGAACAAGGGTTCTGGCATGTATGAAGAAGCGGAATCATATAAAGTTCCAATCCAACTAAACCGTATATGATAATCTTTCAGTTTGGTTTAGATTAATTTCGATTCTCTTACAATAATTTGGTTGGACAGACCTTGTTTAGAAGAAGTTGAACCGAATTAGATTAGCCAAAAGTTTTTTCGTCCGGTTAGTCTTTTGATTCCATTTTACAAAGTAAACCGACAATAACGCTAACAAAAGTATAATCTATTTCTCAGAAAGTGATAAAAAAAAAAAAGTTTACTGCGAAGTCGTAGTCAAAAGATTAGATTCAAATTCAACTAAAAATAAATATCTTGATAAAGTGCAGATAGAGAACTATCTTTTGGATGATAGAGAATCTATCTTTTGGATCCTCTCCTCTATTTCTAGCCCTTCTCACTTGGATCTCCCTTGGATAAGTCCATTAATATACCTACCACGTGTATCAGCGTATGTATAATGTGTACAATCTTGTCACAAAAAAAATATCTTTTTTTTTTTGACTGAACACAAAAAATATCTTCATGCATGTTTTGTTCCTTTTCGTTATAAAACCATCATAATTCTCTTCCAAAGTTCTTGGATTTGTCCCCTAATCAATTGGAGATATACGAAGAAGAAGAAGAAGACGGATCTTCAAAACAGAAGACCAAAAATGTGTACTACTCATCATGATGATCAACCACAACAACAAAACCTCCCTTGTCTCCACTGCGACCCACACTCATACATTCACATGGTACATACACAAACTCACACATACATATACAGTTTATGCGTCTTTTGTTTGGTGTAACAATCCTCACCATTAGTAGTTGATTTTGTTAGGTTCAACATATGATAGAGAGGTGTATCATACTCCGTATGAGTCGTGACGAATGCGTCCAGGCGTTAGATCACCACGCAACCATTCCACCACTCGTTACGCTCACCGGTTAGTCTTTATAATCATTACACATATATATAGCCTATGATTGTCCACAATGTATATACAGTGGCGGATCTAGAATACATTTTTATCCGGGCAAAGATGAAAACTATTAGCAGAAAATAATATGTGAGCCAGGGGCGTAACTAATTTTTTTAAAGAAATTACACTGAATTTGAAAATTTCATCGGGGGCAACTGCCTCTCTCTTACTTCATGTGGCTCCGCCACTGTGTATATATCAAAATTGTTTCTAGGGACTAGGGTTCGTTAAAAGAGTTTCAAAATGGTATTTTAGATATAGGTTTCAATTTGTCTAAGACAAAAGGTATCAATATGGAAATTTAAAGAAATGGAGTGGTAATATTCTGAAGATTCTTGGATCATGTTCGCTAATTTTTTTTTGCATTGACAGTCGACACATAAAACAATTATGAAGCCACAAATGTTAAAGCAACTCTTCGGCTATATTCCATGCTCATATCGAGCAAGTACTGTGCTACAAATTGAAAATAATAAAAAATGTTTTGTTTTGTTTTGGTTGCAGTTTGGAGAGGACTTGAGAGGGAAAATAAGGATTTCTTTGAAGAACGTATGAGCATTCCTTCTCTCCTGAGCCATTCTCAAGTAAGATTTTCTGGGATCATCAATGTGTGTGTGTGTATTTCAATTGTGAATACATTTCAATTCAATGTCTCAGCCAACATATCGACCAAAATCTCAAGTCGAAATGTTGTTTGTAATTTTTTTTTTTTTTTTGCTTTCTTATTTTTTTTTGGAATCAAACATTATCAGGCGGATGTGTTCGGAGATCGCCGAGGTTGGCTAGAAGGGTAAAACAATGAAGACTTTAATGTAGCCTTCTAGATATATACATCATACATATGAGAAAAAAAAATTCAAATTTATATATATGTAGCCGGTAGACATAGGCTATCATTACATATTGCTAACGATGAAACATGATCATGCTATCATATGTAGACCTATTTTTTTTAACGTTAAAGCGTTTCTCTAATTTGATTAAGCAGTCTATTCAATGAAAACCCTGAAAGCATATTCCTCCTTAAACAATAAACACACAGTAAAGCATTTCTTTAACTTGGTTAAACAAACCAGATTAAAAAAAAACACTAGACTGGTTAAACCGAACATAACCGAGTGGGTAACAAATAATTGAGACTAGCTTAAACCGAACATAACCGAGTGTGTAACAAATAACTGAGATTTTGTCTGAACATAACCGAGATTCCGGTTTAGATCGAATAAAAAAATATTTCCCACACGACAAAAGGTTTCGACTTTCTTCTTCAAAAGTCAACGAACTAATAAAAATCCCGACAAAGATCTTTCCCTTTTTACTTCCAACTTCGTTGTAATTTTCAGAAGAACTCTCAGCTTCATCGATTCGCTGAGACTTGAGAGGATGCAGTAAAGAGAATCTCGTCCCAGTCACCAGAAACAAAAAAAAAGGTATCTTGAAATCCTCTGTTTCTGTTATTACTATACATAATCTAAAGTATACATGATTCTTGTTGAATGTTAGGACTCTATGGCTGCTGCTGATACAACAGCATTAAGTTACTGGCTGAACTGGAGGGTCTTCCTCTGTGCATTAATCATCTTAGCTCCGTTAGTATTAGCATCAATCCTGATCCGGAGATACGAAGGCAAGAGAAGAGAAGGAGTATCCCCAGGGACATTGTTCAAACACGAAGCTTGGAGCACGTGTCTTAAAACAGTCCACCCTCGCTGGTTGCTTGCCTTTAGAGTATTATCGTTTGTCGCAATGCTGTCTCTGCTCATCGCCAATGTTGTTATCCATGGAGGCGGCGTGTTTTACTTCTATACTCAGTAAGTTTTCAAAATCGTGTGAATCTTTTTGAAATGAGTTGATAAAGATTCGATCTTTGTTGGTGTGACAGGTGGACGTTTACTCTCGTCACACTCTACTTTGGGGTATGTCTCTTACAGTCTTAATTTTCAGACAGTAACTGAAGCTGTGATTCTTCTCTTTGTTTGTGTACATAGTATGGTTCGTTGTTATCTATTTACGGATGCTGCATCTACAATAAAGAAGAGAGTTGTACTTATACAAGCATAGGTGATGCGGAAGAAGGCACTTATACACCGTCTATCATCCTTGAAGAGGCAGCAAACAACTCAAAACCTTGTGGTACACCAGCTGGTTTTGGGTTTACATCTTTCAAGTCATTTTCCAAGTAAGTTTCTTCTTATGTGATTTTGTTAATGAGTGAAGAAGACTGTACCAAACTCCTTGTAACAGACTTGTGCAGGTGCTGTTGTGCTAACGGATATCGTGTTTTGGGGATTAATCTACCCGTTTACTAAAGGTTACAGACTGAGTTTTGTAAGTTCTGGCTCTTCGAATGATTTAGATTCGTTTGATATTTTTTTTATCCCTTTACATGTGTTTCTTTGTTTGCATTGCACCAGCTCCATGTTTGTATGCATTCTCTCAACGCAGTTTTTCTCCTCGGTGACACATGTCTCAATTCTTTGGTAACTCTTTCACAAACATTGGTCTGTGGATACAAGAGTCTCCTGCTTTTTAGAGCCTAACATGAATCTTATGTCTTCTTCATCTAGCGATTCCCGCTGTTTAGGATCTCTTACTTTGCATTCTGGAGCTGCATTTTCGTGGCTTACCAATGGATTATCCATGCTTTCAAGAACTTATGGTACACACTTCTTCCATCTTTGTGTGAAGTCTTAACAATTGTCTTGTAGAGTTTTGACTTAGAAGGGAATTGTTTTGTAGGTGGCCATACCAATTTCTTGATCTGTCGTCACCCTATGCACCCTTATGGTACGTTCATAAACTCTTTCACACTTAGTATGTAATCAAACTCAAAGATGGAAAGAGAGAGAGAGAAACTTATTGTGATCTTTTTTACTAATGTGTTTGTGGCAGGTACTTGGGAGTGGCATTGGTGCATATACCGTGCTTCGCCGTCTTTGCTTTGATCGTAAAGATGAAGAATTCTTTGCTAGAGCGTCACAGCTCGTGATAGGTTTGGGTCCCCTCTTCTATCTGTTGAGACACATGAGGATTCCATGGTCTTATAAGCACAAAGTCATAGAAACTCAAACCCTCTTTGTGGATAATAGGCTTTAACCTGAAGATAAAGTATTCAAGTTTTCAACAACAAGAGTCCAAAGGTTCATTGAGATCTTGACGTCTTGTTTATTTAAACATGTTACTCTTGGTTGTAGTACCCTTGTTGTAAAAATGCTTCACAAAACTAATAATAATAGTCCTGAAAACTAATTTGGTTAATGTTATGAAAGACAGCTAAGAAACCAGCAGCCAGCCGTTTATGTTGAAAAATATAAAAGATGTGAGGCCCGCTGTACTATTTGCACAGTGAATTTAACATTTACGTTCGTTGTATTACGCATCTCTCAACCTCGACCTTCTCTTCTCTTTCTCTGATAAAATCTTTCTATCAGTGTTAAAATTTCTACGGGTATAAAATTTCGCCTTTATCTAAATACCTGCGAAACAATAAAATACCAGTTCTTTTTATAACACGTTATCAGCACGATCACTCTGCGATTCGGTAAAATTTATTTGTATCATTTATACCCTGTTATAATAGTCGGTATACCTCCTACTACTATTTATATCATGTTATAATGGCCGGAATACCGCATATATTATTTACTAGTAATTTAATTTATTTATTGGTCGGCCGAGCCGCCTTATATTCTGTTTATTATTTATTGGTCGGCCGAGTCGCCTTATATCCTGTTTATTATTTATTGGTCGGCCGAGCCGCCTTATATTCTGTTAATTATTAATTGGTCGGCCGAGCCGCCGTATAATTTATTTATTACTCTGCATTGATCGGCTGAGCCGTCGCATGATTTGTTGTCATAACATAAAATATTTCATTGCCATAATTTTTTTTTTTATGAAATTTTATAGATTTGATTGACTGTTTAATACGATATTTTCAGACTGATTTTTTAGTGCACTCGATTTAACCCAACGGTCACAAAGAAAATTTTTCAAAAATTTTTCCTTTCTCCAACGGTCATAAACAGTAATTTTCATCTATAAATACAACTCATTTTCACTCTATTTCATCATTCAAAACATTTCATCTTCTCTCAAAAATTTCAAATCGCTCTCCTCCGATTTCTCATTTCAAGAAAGATGATTCGCGCACTTTTGTTTTTATGTGCCATTTTTATTTGTGTTTCTATTTATGGTTTATTCGTTGGAGAATTTACTCCGAGTGAATTTAAGATGAATATCAGTTTAATTTTCTTTACACGCTTCTCCTTGTTAATTGCTTGTATTGCTTATGATTATGTAAACGGTCCTTTTAATATAAATATTCTAATAATTTTTATTATGTGCTTTAGAAATACAAATGGCAAAAGTCGAGAAACTTCAGTTTCCGGCATTGGAAGTAACTGGGACAAACTACACGGCATGTGTTACAAACATGGAGCTTCATCTAGATTCCGAGGAAATACTCGGAACAATAAAAGACGGAAATTATCAACCACCTCTCATGAAAAGGCTAAGGCCGTGATATTTCTGAGAAGGCATCTAGATGAAATCTTACGCATGATTATGCGAGAACCAAAGATCTCTTAGATCTTTGGAAAGCTCTGAAGGAGAGGTTTGATAACCAAAAGAAAATTACTCTCCCCCATGCACTCGATGAGTGGAAAAATCTACGATTTCAAGATTTTGAAAAAGTGGAAACGTACAATTCCGCTATATTGAGAATAGCGGCGCAATTAGATTATTGCGGTAAGCCTGTCTCGGAAGCAGAAATGCTCGAGAAAACTTACCAAACGTTCCACAAAAATCATTATGTTCTACAAGAACAATATAGAAATTGTGGGTATACGAGGTTCTCTGAACTCGCTGTGGCGCTTATAATAGCGGAGAGAAATAATGAACTCCTCATTAAAAGCCACAATGCCCGACCCATGGGAACCAAAGCATTTCCTGAGGTAAATGCAACGGATATAAAAAAATCTGGAAAAAAGAAATTATTCCTATCGTGGGCGTGGTCGTGGTCGTGGTCACAATCGTGGTTTTGGTCGTGGTCTTGGTTATCGATTTAACCGCAACCATGAAAGGAGTAACAACCCAAGAGGAAGGGGATCCAACACATGGAATCGATCTGATCGGATAAAAGGGAAAGAAACCCAAGAAAACCCTACTCATAAAAATGAGAACGTCTGTTACAGATGTGGATCGAAGGGACACTGGTCTCAAGTATGTCGAACTCCTCTCGCATCTATGCCAATTGTACCAAGAATCTATTAAAGGCAAGGCAAAGGAAGTAAATCTCAATGAACACCTTGTGGGTTACAACATCGACATACCTAGAATCCTCTGACTTATGGGAGATTTCGACGAGAGACCACTCATCAAAATAATTGAAGTGCTTGTACTGATCAAGCTTAATATGCCAATGCCTAGTGATGTGCCATACAATATTTTGTATTTCACTTTCAAAATAATGTTGTATTTCACAATATCTAATTAAGAATTATGTGTACTTTGTTATTGATGCATAATATGTTTACTTATTAAATTTTTATTTTCTTTATTAATATTAAA
>NW_026015756.1:0-37120 GCF_020379485.1 Brassica napus
ATGATGCACTTGTCTTTGTCCAAGAGTGTTATTACAGGTCTAAAGGAGACTGGTACATAGAAGAAGAGACGCCAGGCACAAGCCTTCCCACGGACCAGAAGGAAGCACAAAGCACAAAACAATCAAAGTTGCTTAATAAACCAAAACCAGTGATCATAGTATCAAACCAAGGTAAGTGTCAAACAACACCTTTAGATACTGGTTTAAACATTTTTATTCTTGGTACAGGAATACCAGATGAGAGCCACATTCTTACCGAACCAGAACATGAGCTCAATCAAAATCCACACCACAAGTGGAAACCGAAAACTGAACAAAAGATTGTTCAAGTGCCAAAACCTGAGGTAAATTTCACTCTAGATCATCATGATATTATTAATTCCATGACAAGATTAATGCACTTGTCTTGTCCAAGGAAAAGTGAAATTATTACAGGAAGCCAAGGTGAGTACAAGGCAAAGAAAGAACAAGAAGTTCTTGCTGCCACAACTGATTTAAGGGTTAATTGTTCTATGTTTTATGTCATTTTTAAAATCCCTTTATTTTGGTATAATATACTTGTCTTTGCCAAGATATTTTGATCCAGGTATAAGTCAAGAAGAACATAAAAACCGAGCTGAGCTATCACAAAAAGATGGTCATACCAACCAAGGTATCATTCTTCATCATGCTGATGCACCCAAGGTAAATCCGGCCATAACACATTATGTTCATAAAACTCCAGTATCAGATATAATTCACTTGTTCTTTGTCCAGAATGTTGAAAAAATTTCAGGTTGCAAAGAAGAAGCTTCAAAGAAATCCCACATGCTAATCTTTTGTTGCGAGGAGGATCCACCCCAAAGATGGTCAGAACCGAGCCTACTAGGAGTATGAAGGACCATCCACTGAAGAAGAGAGGCAATGCCAAAGTCCATAGCAGAGGCGTGATCATACCTATTTGCTGAAAGAAAAGCCACCTGATGAACAATCCATCTCCAAACCGAAACAATATCAAGTAAGACCTTAGAATCTCAAAAGAATATGAAAGCTTACTTGCTCTATCTTGGTGCAGGTTATCAAGTTTCGAGGTCGAAACTTTGTCAAGGGGGAGGGTATGATGCGGCCATCAGATCAGCAACTGAACCAGAGGTCAACCCAAAGCCCTACTCAACCAGCCAAGGCGCCAACCAGGACATATGTGCACTAACATGTCATATCTACAAACCAAGAGGTTTAAATGACGAGGATATTTTTATGGATTCTACACTCAAGAAGGAGTCCAGTACAATTGGAATCGGCCCAAAATATTCAGGATCAAGAAGTTATGAATTTTACAATTCAGAGGTTTCTCAGCCCATCCATCTGCGAGTATGCGACTTTAGAAGAGGATTAAAGCCCAAAGAGAAGAGGCCTGAACCAAACCCGATCATAGGAGTCAAGAGGAGTTTATTATCTTCCATAAAGCCCAAGATCTCGAGAAATGGCAAGGAAATTGGAAGATATGATCAATTTCCCAAAACCGGCCAAACCAGCTCTACACTTGCCTTATTTGGATGATCCGGGTTTCACATCAAACCAACCTCCAAGAATGGCAGCCAGGAGACTTCTAAGTCATTCAGAGGCACTCCAAAACATCCTAGGAAGCACCATGCCACACTGGTCAGTCGGATCCTAATCCAACCAAAAGATCAAGCCGGTTTTACTCAGATTGGCCAAACCGACATCATTTATGGAAAGTCTTCAACCAATTCAACTTGGTTCGACCAGAGCTATTTATGGGAACAGGAGATACTCTAGACCATTCAGAAGACATCCAAGATGTCCTTAGCTGCACCCGCACCCAGGAGATCAGGCGGATCTCTCTCTCCATCAACATTCCATATATGGCCACCTTACACTAAATGCTTTGGAGGAGTTTCTACATACTTTGCCCAAGACCAACGGCCATATTTTCTTTATTGAGGCAACGAGTATTTCAGGAAGGCTTGAAGATCATGGCCACGTCCAAAAGCTATCAAGATACAAGTCTTCACAAGTTTTCTTTTGGAAGGAAGCAAATCAAGCCTAACGGCTATATTCCATGGAGCCATCAAAGCCTTTGCTCCCAAGACTTTAAGTTCAAGTTATTTTGTTCCTTTTATCATTTTATGACTGTTAGAGTGTTTCTTAGTCGAGCCTATAAAGCTCTAGTCTTTGTTTCATTGTAAAAGCACCCCATTTTTTGAAAGTAATAAGAATTATTCAGTTTTCTAGTTTCTTAAAACTATTGTTCTAAGTTTTTGAGTTTGTGTGAAGAAACTCCACAGCACCTTGACTTATCAAGGCTCCTTCCATAGAGTCTTGTGGCGTCCTCAATTCCCCATCCTTCCATTCCAATTCGTTTGCCAAGCTTAAGAGTGATACACATCCAGCAAGCAAAGCACCATCTCAATCCACTTCAATCATCAACTGATTAGGCTGAGAGTGTCACACGACCAGCGGCTTAATTTCATCTTATGTATCTTTATTTATCTTGTTTTATCATATTAGAATCATATCTCATTGTTTTTGCATTTGTTTTCAGGATCGTAACTTGCATTCCATCATATCGCCCATCTGATCATATTTTTGGTCGATCCATCAAGCTTCCATCAACCATTTTACCATCCCTGATTTCTAGCCTGCAACACAAAACTGATGATCTTCCAGCGCGGAGTAACTCTCTAGAATAGATGATCCATGTTTGTGAATAAAGCCCTTGTTGGAAAAATATCTGGATTGATGGTATCTTCGAGAGAGCCCAAACCTGAAGTACTGGAGGACATTAAAAAACACATGGTTTATTGATTCCTCTTGGGCTCCACATCTTGCACAACAAAGATCTCCTGAATCCTCCTTGCTTGTAAATTCCTCCTCACTGCTATACATTCTGTCACCAATTGCCATAGAAAATGTTTTAATTTTGGCGGGCACCGTATTTTCAACAAAAAGCCTTCAGATCATTCACTGTGGGACCAATCAGTAGTGGTTGTCTCTCCCTATCTGGATAAATCCATTCTACCTTATATCCTGATCTGACCATATATTTTCATTTTTGTGAAGTGTCATTCATCTATATCTACCCTCTGAGTTCTGCTCAGTGGTATGCTTTCTATAAGTTTTATATTGATAATCAGTATAATTATCTATAATCAGTATAATTAATACTATTATATCAATAAAATTTTGATCATTTAATCGTATAAAAAGATTAATTTCTATCTTCATCAGGCCTGACTCATAAATTTTGTAGATCTTGTGCTTGAAAAAACCAGTAAAATTATTATATTTTGTTAATGACGATAAAAATAATAAAATTTGATTATAAAGAAGCAATGTTTGAAAATTTCGAGGATTGAAAATAATAAATAGCTTTGGAATATATTATTTTACGAATCCACGTAAGAGAAATACTTTTAAAGACACTTTTCTCTACAGTTTTCTTCAGCCCCTTGTGTATATGTGTTAGATAATAACATTATTGGAAATCTAGGACCTTAGATACTAGATATTTTTCAAAGCCCTGTGCAGTAGCATTTTTGGTACACCTTTAGAGCCGGTCCTGATCTTCATTGCTAATGCTAATAATCAGTGAAATTAAATCTTACATTAATGGAAATATTTGATACTTTATTAATGGAAATATTATATACATCCCTCTAAAAATACTATTAGAACCAAATTTGGTTTGAAACTGAAAGATAATCCCAATATATAAAAGGGATTGAGCTAGAGCAGTGAGACTGTCCACGTAGATAAAAAGTTCAGGCCAATCATGAGGTTTGTTATGTCACATCACACCCGCTTTTTCGAGGGTATACACATGTGAGCTGTTAATATTTGGACCTGGCCCATTATCAGCCGAACTCTCGCTGTATCACAATGTTCGTAAAGGCTAGTCTCTCTCCTTTTCATGCGGAGATGGAAGCACTCCTTGGGCAATGGAATGTATGAGGAATCTACGTTAGTTTCAGGTTACCACTACAAGAAAACCAAGTTTAGCGAGGAAATTTAACGAGGAAAACTAATCCTCGTAAATTTACGTCGACTTACGAGGAACTTACGAAGAAATATAAAATCAACGCTATTTCCTCGTAAAATAACGACAAAATCATTTCGTCATAAAGTCGATGTAATGTCACGTGGCTTTTACGAGGAAATACGCTTTCCTCGTAAACTCGACGTAAATGTAGCGTGTACTTTACGAGGAAATATTTTACGTCTACTAGCGAGGAAATTTGAATCCACCAACTTTGTCGTTATAACACGTTTTTTTCCGGCAACCTAGCTTTATTTTGAATCCACCAACTTTATTTTGCAAGTGCAACAAATTCGAGCCTTCATCTTAGCTTCACAAGCAGACCAAGTTAGCTTCTTTCCATACCTCGGATGAGAGAATCGGGAATATATTTCTTAGCCGTGATCAAAGTTACACCTCGAGGACGAATCATCAATGGAGAAGAACCACCATTGCAGGAAGAACAGATAAATGAAGTCGGGGAACCTGAACAAGAAATTGATGACATCCTTCTCATGATCCGCATAATCATGAGTACGAAGATCTTACCGACGATGCCACAGACGAAGCTGTTGAAGACGAGTTTAATGAAATGATGATGTTTCTAGTGGTGATGAGAATGTCGATGTATGCGATTGATGTATTGTTTTTAATAAGATTGATTCAGACTTAATGCACGTGATTTGATGGATTTAATCATGAAAGACTATTTGCATAATTTGATTTTGTGTAAGGCAATGAGAGTTTGTATTAGAATTAAGATATTGAGATTAAAAGTTAAGGACTTGTGGTTTTAGAATTTGGGGTTTGGAATGGAAAAAATAGATTGAGGGTAAAGGAAGATGAGTTTGGGGTTTGGAATATATGAAGTAGAAGATAAAGATGGGGTTTGGGGTTTCAGATTTAGGGATTTAAACATAATCCTCGTAATTCCTCTAGTAAAATAAGGAAATAACAAATAACGACAAAAAAAAAAAAAAGAACGCGAGACTCGTTAATTCCTCGTATTTCAACCTCGTAGCGAAATAAAGACCGCTCGTAATTCCCGAACAACTAACGACGGGCCTTGCTATTTCTTAAATAAAACACGGGCCTGCTATTTATCGTAAGTATGGGCTTTACGAGGAAACAAAACGCGGGCCTTTGTAATTCCTCGTAAATTTACGAAGAAATTACGAGGATATCTAATCTCTTATATATACTCGCGAGCGCTCACACTTTCATTCATCTCAACTTCCTCTCCACCTCCTCTCTATTCCGTAGCAATGGTAACTCTTTCTAATTCCTCTCTAATTTGATTAGTTTAGGATAGATTAGGTGGTTAGTGTAGGGAATTTAGATAGGTTACGGATTTTATGTTAATTAGTGTTGATTAGGTGGTTAATGTAGGGAATTTAGCTAGATTTATAGAAATTGTTAATTATAGAATTGTTAATATTGTTGTTGTTAACTTCAAAATTAATTTTTTTTGCAGGCCTTCGAAAGAACATGCTTACTCCCCATTACATAAGGAGTCAGATGTTGCGAGGAGGAGTGAGAAATTCTACTAGGCAATGAACGACCTTAGTTCTTTTTTTTCGGTTGGTGTATTATAAATTCAAAACTTATTTATATATAAAATATTTCGTATTGATTTTATTTTAAATTATAATTTTATTAATAAATTAAATAATTTTAATTATTTTTTAATGATATTTTTAAATATTGTAAAATAAAAAAACGAAATAAATTTGTAGCTAAATTACGACTTATTTACGTGGAAAGTTTACGAGGAAATGACGAGCAAGGTTAAACAAGGTCTTACGATGAAATGATGTACTTCGTCTTTACGACGAAATGATGTACTTCGTCTTTACGACGAAATGTTTTCCTCGCTAAGTTACGATAAATTGGCGAGGAAATATGCGTTACGACGAACGAGTAACGACGAAACATGTTTCTTCGCTAATCCTCGTAAAGCCTCTTTTACGACGAACTCACGAGAATACCGCCGTCGTTAACCTCATGTTTTCTTGTAGTGTATGTTTGCAACGGATTGTTCTCAATTGGTGAAGATGGTTTCGGAACCAGAAGAATGACCAGCTTTTGCAAATTATTTGGATGATGTCAAAACCCTGAAAGAGAACTTCTCCCGATCAGAGATCATCTATGTACCAAGGACTCAAAACTCAATGGCGGATAGACTAGCACGCAGTGTTCGGAACAACTGTCTTTTGTCGTTCACATGGATGCAGATCACCCGGTTTGGTTACAGAGTCAGTATGAGTCCGTAAAGTTGATGTAAAAAAAAAAAAGAACGGCACCAAAAGACTTTCACAAGAAACGTTTATTTTATGAGACAATGGAGTAAAACTTATTTGTATATTATTCTAAAAAGATCTTATTTGCTTCTTCTCACCCAAAACTTAGCCTTTTTAAACAACATACAATGATTTTAGGAGACCAGCTATACTCTATATTTGAGACCAAAGCGTGCTAAGTTTTGAATAAGAAAAAACACACCCGTATCTATACTAATAAAGTAGGTACGGATGGAAAATTATAATAAAAGTTATTTTATATTAATTTATGAAGTATTAAAATTATTATAGATAAAAAATATTATAAACAAACAAATAATGAAAGAATTATGTGATCATTATAATAAATATTTTTGTTTTGAATTACAATGACAGTAACCTTCACTATTCTTTGATAAATAACATTATATTTTAATATTTATTTTAGTTTCAAATGTTTAATTTTATAATATTCTCATTAAACTAACTAGTAAATGTTTTTGGAATATGACTCAAAACTTCAAATCATCCCTAAAATAATTTATGCTTTTTATAATTTTCTTTGTGCTTACAGGTGATATAATTTTATATTTTCTTTGGTGTGTGTTTTGTAAAGTTTGTTTTGATAGAGGAGTGTATATATATAATGTTTATGGTTTTGAGAATGTTAGGGTGTTGAAGGATTATGTATGTTAAGATTAGTTATATTTGAGTCGATGTTTGTTTCTATATTAATAGATTACGACGTGGTGCTCTCCTTGTATGATTTTGATAATTTTGAATCCAAAATTGATTGGTTAATTGTGGTTTACTATATTTTAAAGTCTTAAGAATAAGTTAGTGTTCTCATGATTATTATTGGTATGAATGAATTGAGTCAACATTATTGCATTTCGTTACGATATATGTTAGGTATAAATAATATTTAAGAACAGAGTAAAATAGTGAAAGTATAAAGTATAAATCTAATTGTTTATATTCTAAATTAACACTTAAATATATAACTATAAAATTATGTTTCAAATATTTTAATTCGTTTAAGGTAAAGCGGGATATATTTGATGCATATGTAATCTATGTCTTTGTTTACTATTACGTAAGTAGTTTAGTTTTTTTTTTATTTTTCTACTAGTTCTTAATTTTTCCAGTTTAATTGAATATTATGTAGTTCTTTCTAATTGAATAAAATTATTTTAGTTGTTTTGCTAAGTTCAAGTGATTTAATTTAGTAAATTATTTTCTATAATAATATAAAATTAATTCATTATACATTGTATTGTATTTAATATTATATTTAAAATATGTTTTTTTAAGAGTTTCAATATTTATAATATTTGTTTAATTTATGGGCAAATACATGTTACCAATTTATGCTACTACTTTTCATTTTTACCACCACTAAAAGGAAATTTCAAAAAAATATTCTTCATTAAGTGGTAAACGACTATTAACCCTTGTTTTATATGATATATAATAAATAAATATTTAAATAAATAAAATCTAAAAAAATAAAAAATATTTTGTAATTTTTTTTCGAATTATACTATTTCGAAATTCAAACCTAAACCCTAAAACTCAACTCTAAACCCTAAACCATCAATCCAAACCCTATTTTCTATATAAATACGATCCCTAAACCCTAAATCACCAATCCTAAAAATCTTTTTTTTTGAAATACGACCCTAAACCCAGAATCATCAACTCTAAACCCTAAACCTAAACTTCAACTCTAACCCTAAACACATCAACTCTAAACCCTAACCCTAAACTTCAACTCTAAAACACTAAACCATCAACACAAACCCTAACTATCAACACTAAACCCTAAACCCTAAAAAAGTAAACTCTAAACCTAGCATAAAAATTAACCCTAAATTGTAAAACAATCAAAAAAAAACTCTAAAACCCTAAACCCTAAATCTTCAACTCTAAACCCTAAACTCCAAACCCTAACCTAAACCTAGAGTTGATGTTTTAGGGTTTAGAGTTGAAGTTTAGGGTTTAGGGTTTAGGGTTTATGTTTAGGTTTAGAGTTGATGTTTTAGGGTTTAGATTTGAGGTTTAGGGTTTTAGGTTTTTGGGTTTAGGATTCAGATTGAAATTTAAGGTTTAGGGTTTAGGGGTTACGTTTAGGGTTTAGAGTTGAAGTTTTAGGTTTAGAGTTGAAGGTTTAGAATTTAGGGTTTAGAGTTGATGTTCGGGTTTAGGGTTTAGAGTTGATGTTTGGTTTTAGGGTTTAGAGTTGATGATTTGGGGTTAAGTTGATGTTTTAAGTTTAGTTAGGGTTTAGGATTGAGGTTTAAGGTTTAGAGTTGAGTTTTAGGGTTTAGGGTTTGAATTTCGAAATAGTATAATTCGAAAAAAAATTTACAAAATTATTTTTTTTTTTTTAGATTTTATTTATTTAAATATTTATTTTTAATATATATAAAACAAGGGTTTAATAGTCGTTTACCACTTAATGAAGAAGATATTTGAAAATGTCCTTTAGTGGTGGTAAAAATGAAAAGTAGTAGCATAAAAGTGGTAAACATGTAATTTGCCCATAAAATTAAACAAAATATTATAAATATTGAAACTCTTAAAAAACATATTTTAAATATATATTAAAACAATACAATGTATAATGAATTAATTTATATATATATATAGAAAATAATTTACTAAATTAAATCACTTGAACTTAGCAAAACAAACTAAAATAATTTATTCAATTAGAAAGAACTACATAATATTCAATTAAAACTGGAAAAATTAAGAAACTAGTAGAAAATAAAAAATAAAACTAAACTACTTACGTAATAGTAAACAAAGACATAGATTACATATGCATCAAATATATCCCGCTTTACCTTAAACGAATTAAAATATTTGAAACATAATTTTATAGTTATATATTTAAGTGTTAATTTAGAATATAAACAATTAGATTTATACTTTATACTTTCACTATTTTACTCTGTTCTTAAATATTATTTATAGCCTAACATATATCGTAACGAAATGCAATAATGTTGACTCAATTCATTCATACAAATAATAATCATGAGAACCACTAACTTATTCTTAAGAACTTAAAATATAGTAAACCACAATTAACCAATCAATTTTGGATTCAAAATTATCAAAAATCATACAAGGAGAGCACCACGTCGTAATCTATTAATATAGAAACAAACATCGAACTCAAATATAACTAATCTTAACATACATAATCCTTCAACACCCTAACATTCTCAAAAACCATAAACATTATTATATACTTCTCTTATCAAAACTTTACAAAACACACACACACAAAGAAAATATAAAATTATATCACCTGTAAAGCACAAAGAAAATTATAAAAAAGCATAAATTATTTTAGGGATGATTTGAAGTTTTGAGTCATATTCGCAAAAAACATTTACTAAGTTAGTTTAATGAAGAATATTATAAAATTAAACATTTGAAACTAAAATAAATATTAAAATATAATGTTATTTATCAAAGAATAGTGAAGGTTACTGTCATTGTAATTCAAAACAAAAATATTTATTATAATGATCACATAATTCTTTCATTATTTGTTTGTTTATAATATTTTTTAATCTATAATAATTTTAAATACTTCATAAATTAATATAAAATAACTTTTATTATAATTTTCCATCCGTACCTTACTTTATTAGTATAGATACGGGTGTGTGTTTCTTATTCAAAACTTAGCACGCTTGGGTCTCAAATATAGAGTAGAGCTGGTCTCCTAAAATCATTGTATGTTGTTTAAAAGGCTAAGTTTGGGTGAGAAGAGCAAATAAGATCTTTTTAGAATAATATACAAATAAGTTTTACTCCATTGTCTCATAAAATAAACGTTTCTTGTGAAAGTCTTTTGGTGCCGTTCTTTTTTTTTTTTTACATCAACTTTACGGACTCATACTGACTCTGTAAACCAAACCGGGTGATCTGCATCCATGTGAACGACAAAAGACAGTTGTTTCCGAACACTGCGTGCTAGTCTATCCGCCATTGAGTTTTGAGTCCTTGGTACATAGATGATCTCTGATCGGGAGAAGTTCTCTTTCAGGGTTTTGACATCATCCAAATAATTTGCAAAAGCTGGTCATTCTTCTGGTTCCGAAACCATCTTCACCAATTGAGAACAATCCGTTGCAAACATACACTACAAGAAAACATGAGGTTAACGACGGCGGTATTCCTCGTGAGTTCGTCGTAAAAGAGGCTTTACGAGGAATTAGCGAAGAAACATGTTTCGTCGTTACTCGTTCGTCGTAACGCATATTTCCTCGCCAATTTATCGTAACTTAGCGAGGAAAACATTTCGTCGTAAAGACGAAGTACATCATTTCGTCGTAAAGACGAAGTACATCATTTCATCGTAAAGACCTTGTTTAACCTTGCTCGTCATTTCCTCGTAAACTTTCCACGTAAATAAGTCGTAATTTAGCTACAAATTTATTTCGTTTTTTTTATTTTACAATATTTAAAAATATCATTAAAAAAATAATTAAAATTATTTAATTTATTAATAAAATTATAATTTAAAATAAAAATCAATACGAAAATATTTTATATATAAATAAGTTTTGAATTTATAATACAACAACCGAAAAAAAAGAACTAAGGGTCGTTCATTGCCTAGTAGAATTTCTCACTCCTCCTCGCAACATCTGACTCCTTATGTAATGGGGAGTAAGCATGTTCTTTCGAAGGCCCTGCAAAAAAAATTAATTTTTGAAGTTAACAACAACAATATTAACAAATTCTATAATTAACAATTTCTATAAATCTAGCTAAATTCCCTACATTAACCACCTAATCAACACTAATTAACATAAAATCCGTAACCTATCTAAATTCCCTACACTAACCACCTAATCTATCCTAAACTAATCAAATTAGAGAGGAATTAGAAAGAGTTACCATTGCTACGGAATAGAGAGGAGGTGGAGAGGAAGTTGAGATGAAATGAAAGTGTGAGCGCTCGCGAGTATATATAAGAGATTAGATATCCTCGTAATTTCTTCGTAAATTTACGAGGAATTACAAAGGCCCGCGTTTTGTTTCCTCGTAAAGCCCACCATAAATTACGAGGAAATAGCAAGGCCCGTGTTTTTATTTTACGAGGAAATAGCAAGGCCCACGTTTTCCGGTTACGAGGTCTTAACGACGATTTCTGCTTACGTGGAATTAACGAGTCTCGCGTTCTTTATTTTTAATTTCGTCGTTATTTCTTCCTTATTTTACGAGGAAATTACGAGGATTATGTTTAAATCCCTAAATCTGAAACCCCAAACCCCATCTTTATCTTCTACTTCATATATTCCAAACCCCAAACTCATCTTCCCTTTAACCTCAATCTATTTTTTCCATTCCAAACCCCAAATTCTAAAACCACAAGTCCTTAACTTTTAATCTCAATATCTTAATTCTAATACAAACTCTCATTGCCTTACACAAAATCAAATTATGCAAATAGTCTTTCATGATTAAATCCATCAAATCACGTGCATTAAGTCTGAATCAATCTTATTAAAAACAAATACATCAATCGCATACATCGACATTCTCATCACCACTAGAAACATCATCATTTTCATTAAACTCGTCTTCAACAGCTTCGTCTGTGGCATCGTCGGTAAGATCTTCGTACTCATGATTATGCGGATCAATGAGAAGGATGTCATCAATTTCTTGTTCAGGTTCCCCGACTTCATTTATCTGTTCTTCCTGCAATGGTGGTTCTTCTCCATTGATGATTCGTCCTCGAGGTGTAACTTTGATCACGGCTAAGAAATATATTCCCGATTCTCTCATCCGAGGGTATGGAAAGAAGCTAACTTGGTCTGCTTGTGAAGCTAAGATGAAAGGCTCGAATTTGTTGCACTTGCAAAAATAAAGTTGGTGGATTCAAAAATAAAGCTAGGTTGCCGGAAAAAAAACGTGTTATAACGACAAAGTTGGTGGATTCAAAATTTCCTCGCTAAGTAGACGTAAAATATTTCCTCGTAAAGTACACGCTACATTTACGTCGAGTTTACGAGGAAAGCGTATTTCCTCGTAAAAGCCACGTGACATTACATCGACTTTATGACGAAATGATTTTGTCGTTATTTTACGAGGAAATAGCGTTGATTTTATATTTCTTCGTAAGTTCCTCGTAAAGTCGACGTAAATTTACGAGGATTAGTTTTCCTCGTTAAATTTCCTCGCTAAACTTGGTTTTCTTGTAGTGGTAACCTGAAACTAACGTAGATTCCTCATACATTCCATTGCCCAGAGGAGTGCTTCCATCTCCGCATGAAAAGGAGAGAGACTAGCCTTTACGAACATTGTGATACAGCGAGAGTTCGGCTGATAATGGGCCAGGTCCAAATATTAACAGCTCACATGTGTATACCCTCGAAAAAGCGGGTGTGATGTGACATAACAAAACCTCATGATTGGCCTGAACTTTTTATCTACGTGGACAGTCTCACTGCTCTAGCTCAATCCCTTTTATATATTGGGATTATCTTTCAGTTTCAAAACCAAATTTGGTTCTAATAGTATTTTTAGAGGGATGTATATAATATTTCCATTAATAAAGTATCAAATATTTCCATTAATGTAAGATTTAATTTCACTGATTATTAGCATTAGCAATGAAGATCAGGACCGGCTCTAAAGGTGTACCAAAAATGCTACTGCACAGGGCTTTGGAAAAATATCTAGTATCTAAGGTCCTAGATTTCCAATAAATGTTATTATCTAACACATATACACAAGGGGCTGAAGAAAACATGTAGAGAAAAGTGTCTTTAAAAGTATTTCTCTTACGTGGATTCGTAAAATAATATATTCCAAAGCTATTTATTATTTTCAATCCTCGAAATTTTCAAACATTGCTTCTTTATAATCAAATTTTATTATTTTTATCGTCATTAACAAAATATAATAATTTTACTGGTTTTTTCAAGCACAAGATCTACAAAATTTATGAGTCAGGCCTGATGAAGATAGAAATTAATCTTTTTATAACGATTAAATGATCAAAAATTTATTGATATAATAGTATTAATTATACTGATTATAGATAATTATACTGATTATCAATATAAAACTTATAGAAAGCATACCACTGAGCAGAACTCAGAGGGTAGATATAGATGAATGACACTTCACAAAAAATGAGAAATATATGGTCAGATCAGGATATAAGGTAGAATGGATTTATCCAGATAGGGAGAGACAACCACTACTGATTGGTCCCACAGTGAATGATCTGAAGGCTTTTTGTTGAAAAATACGGTGCCCGCCAAAATTAAAACATTTTCTATGGCAATTGGTGACAGAATGTATAGCAGTGAGGAGGAATTTACAAGCAAGGAGGATTCAAGGAGATCTTTGTTGTGCAAGATGTGGAGCCCAAGAGGAATCAATAAACCATGTGTTTTTTTAATGTCCTCCAGTACTTCAGGTTTGGGCTCTCTCGAAGATACCATCAAATCCAGATATTTTTCCAACAAGGGCTTTATTCACAAACATGGATCATCTATTCTAGAGAGTTACTCCGCAGCTGGAAGATCATCAGTTTGTGTTGCAGGCTAGAAATCAGGGATGGTAAAATGGTTGATGGAAGCTTGATGGATCGACCAAAAATATGATCAGATGGGCGATATGATGGAATGCAAGTTACGATCCTGAAAACAAATGCAAAAACAAATGAGATATGATTTCTAATATGATAAAACAAGATAAATAAAGATACATAAGATGAAATTAAGCCGCTGGTCGTGTGACACTCTCAGCCTAATCAGTTGATGATTGAAGTGGATTGAGATGGTGCTTTGCTTGCTGGATGTGTATCACTCTTAAGCTTGGCAAACGAATTGGAATGGAAGGATGGGGAATTGAGGACGCCACAAGACTCTATGGAAAGGAGCCTTGATAAGTCAAGGTGCTGTGGAGTTGCTTCACACAAACTCAAAAGACTTAGAACAATAGTTTTAAGAAAACTAGAAAAACTGAATAATTCTTATTACTTTCAAAAAATGGGGTGCTTTACAATGAAACAAAGACTAGAGCTTTATAGGCTCGACTAAGAAACACTCTAACAGTCATAAAATGATAAAAGGAAACAAAATAACTTGAACTTAAAGTCTTGGGAGCAAAGGCTTTGATGGCTCCATGGAATATAGCCGTTAGGCTTGATTTGCTTCCTTCCAAAAGAGAAACTTGTGAAGACTTGTATCTTGATAGCTTTTGGACGTGGCCATGATCTTCAAGCCTTCCTGAAATACTCGTTGGCCTCAATAAAAGAAAATATGGCCGTTGGTCTTGGGCAAAAGTATGTAGAAACTCCTCCAAAGCATTTAGTGTAAAGGTGGCCATATATGGAATGTTGATGGAGAGAGAGATCCGCCTGATCTCCTGGGTGCGGGTGCAGCTAAGGACATCTTGGATGTCTTCTGAATGGTCTAGAGTATCTCCTGGTTCCCATAAATAGCTCTGGGTCGAACCAAGTTGAATTGGTTGAAGACTTTCCATAAATGATGTCGGTTTGGCCAATCTGAGTAAACCGGCTTGATCTTTTGGTTTGATTAGGATCCGACTGATCCAGTGTGGCATGGTGCTTCCTAGGATGTTTTGGAGTGCCTCTGAATGACTTAGAAGGTCTCCTGGCTGCCATTCTTGAGGTTGGTTTGATGTGAAACCCGGATCATCCAAATAAGGCAAGTGTAGAGCTGGTTTGGCCGGTTTTGGGAAATTGATCATATCTTCCAATTTCCTTGGCCATTTCTCGAGATCTTGGGCTTTATGGAAAGATAATAAACTCCTCTTGACTCCTATGATCGGGTTTGGTTCAGGCCTCTTCTTCTTTGGGCTTTAATCCTCTTCTAAAGTCGCATACTCGCAGATGGATGGGCTGAGAAACCTCTGAATTGTAAAATTCATAACTTCTTGATCCCTGAATATTTTGGGCCGATTCCAATTGTACTGGACTCCTTCTTGAGTGTAGAATCCATAAAAAATATCCTCGTCATTTAAAACCTCTTGGTTTGTAAGATATGACATGTTTAGTGCACATATGTCCTGGTTGGCGCCTTGGCTGGTTGAGTAGGGCTTTGGGTTGACCTCTGGTTCAGTTGCTGATCTGATGGCCGCATCATACCCTCCCCCTTGACAAAGTTTCGACCTCGAAACTTGATAACCTGCACCAAGATAGAGCAAGTAAGCTTTCATATTCTTTTGAGATTCTAAGGTCTTACCTTGATATTGTTTCGGTTTGGAGATGGATTGTTCATCAGGTGGCTTTTCTTTCAGCAAATAGGATATGATCACGCCTCTGCTATGGACTTTGGCATTGCCTCTCTTCTTCAGTGGATGGTCCTTCATACTCCTAGTAGGCTCGGTTCTGACCATCTTTGGGGTGGATCCTCCTCGCAACAAAAGATTAGCATGTGGGATTTCTTTGAAGCTTTCTTCTTTGCAACCTGAAATTTTTTCAACATTCTGGACAAAGAACAAGTGAATTATATCTGATACTGGAGTTTTATGAACATAATGTGTTATGGCCGGATTTACCTTGGGTGCATCAGCATGATGAAGAATGATACCTTGGTTGGTATGACCATCTTTTTGTGATAGCTCAGCTCGGTTTTTATGTTCTTCTTGACTTATACCTGGATCAAAATATCTTGGCAAAGACAAGTATATTATACCAAAATAAAGGGATTTATAAAATGACATAAACATAGAACAATTAACCCTTAAATCAGTTGTGGCAGCAAGAACTTCTTGTTCTTTCTTTGCCTTGTACTCACCTTGGCTTCCTGTAATAATTTCACTTTTCCTTGGACAAGACAAGTGCATTAATCTTGTCATGGAATTAATAATATCATGATGATCTAGAGTGAAATTTACCTCAGGTTTTGGCACTTGAACAATCTTTTGTTCAGTTTTCGGTTTCCACTTGTGGTGTGGATTTTGATTGAGCTCATGTTCTGGTTCGGTAAGAATGTGGCTCTCATCTGGTATTCCTGTACCAAGAATAAAAATGTTTAAACCAGTATCTAAAGGTGTTGTTTGACACTTACCTTGGTTTGATACTATGATCACTGGTTTTGGTTTATTAAGCAACTTTGATTGTTTTGTGCTTTGTGCTTCCTTCTGGTCCGTGGGAAGGCTTGTGCCTGGCGTCTCTTCTTCTATGTACCTAGTCTCCTTTAGACCTGTAATAACACTCTTGGACAAAGACAAGTGCATCATACAAGTGGTAGATGATTTATGAAAATATTTATCAAGTATAGGACTTACCTTAGCCTTTACTTGGACAATAGCTTGCTCTGGTTTGTCTTTGGACCTGATCAAAATGTTTTGGCCGACACTTGTACTTATCTTCCTGACCTTTGGGATGTCACTCTTCTGGTCTAAGCAATGGACAATGGCATGTCCTTGGTTTGGCTGAAAGTTATCTTGTTGAGACAAGACTCTTTGACCCTCTTGTGCCACTAATCTTCTTGCTTCTTTGGAACCATGAATTGGATACCTCCTTGGATATAGTTCTTGGATTTCAGAACTTGTAAAATCTGGTGCAAATATATCCCTCATGACTTCCTTAAGATCTCTCCACGTTTTGATAGTTGGCTCATTGTAAAACCGCCTATCATCTTCTTCCTGTACCCACCATTTAAAGGCTTCTTCTCTAAGTTGATCAATAGCATAAGCTAGCCTTTCTTTCCTCAGGATGTTGTTGAAGTGAAACCATTCATCAAGGTTCCTCTCCCATCTAAGATAACCTCTTTTTCCTGAAAATTTAAAGAGTTCAATTTTATCAGCAAAAGAGTTATAATCAAACCGAGAATTAACAACATGATTGTTGTGGGTTTTAGAAGTTGGATTTTGATTGATCCTTGAAGGATCTGGTGGCTTGGGCTCGACATATACAGCCCCTGGTACATCTCCAAATCTCCTTTCTCCTTCAAGTGGACGTTGGCCTTGTGCCTGATTTCTTTTCTTCAACTGAGCAATCTTAAGTTGGAGCTTTTGTAGAGCTGCGGACTGTTGGCTCAAGGTGGCCCTTAGGTTTTGGACATGTCTCTCCTCCTCCATTGCTTCCTGAAAAACAATCTCAAAGAACAAGTGAAGGCATGGAAAGTTTTGGTCTAACCAAAATAAAACAAATGTAAGAATGCAATTTAACTAAACCGAGAAAAATATGCAATTATGAACCGAAATGAAGTAACTATACTAAAATGATTTTTCTTTTGGTTTTCTGAATGCAATCTCGAAATTAAACAATATGGTATGATAAGAAACACAAATGGAAAGAAAGTATGGAAACAAACTAACAAGGATATTCTTTTTTTGAGTCTTTAGTTAAAGAAATGCAATAAACCTAACAATATGAAACAAATGATTCAAACTTATGATGAATGAATTTTTTTTTTTTTTTTAAATTCAGCAATATGATATGCACGAAATACTTCAACTAAAATGGTCTGATAAAATAACTAGGATGATTTTTTTTTTTTAAAGGATATGCAAACAAGGAAACAAATTCAAAATGGCAATTTTTATGGGATTTTTGATTATGAAAACAAAACAAAAAGGAAACTAACAAGACTTTCGAAACTAAGTGCAAGTAATATGAATCAAAAACATCTTTCTTTTTTTCTTTTTTTCGTGGTTTTAAAATATGATGAACAGCAAGAACACAAAAACTTGAAACAAAGAAACTGTTTTTATGGGTTTTCGGTTTATAAGATGAAAAAAAAAAAATGCAAGCAATATGAATGATTTTTTTTTTGAATGCAAATAACAAACTTATGAAACAAATATGGTATGCACGAAATTAATAAAATGTTATGCCTTCTTTTTTTTAACTTTTCAATGCAAGAAACAAATTTGGAAATGAAGATTTTTTTTTTTTAAATGAATGCACAAAATCTAAATATGGCAAGTGGAGCTGGGGAATGAATGCAAACAACTAGAAAATAATTTCAAACTAATTTCGTGAATCAAATGCAAGAAACTTCGTCTCTTTTGTTTTCTTTTCTTAAGAACAATAACAATGCAAAAACTGTTTTTATGGATTTTTTTTTTGGTTTATGAATGAAAAAAATAAATGCAAGCAAATATGAAAGATGCAAGGATAGATGGACCTGATTCAGGAGCTTGAGCTCTGATACCAAATGTTGCAGGCTGAAAATCAGGGATGGTAAAATGGTTGATGGAAGCTTGATGGATCGACCAAAAATATGATCGGATGGGCGATATGATGGAATGCAAGTTACGATCCTGAAAACAAATGCAAAAACAAATGAGATATGATTTCTAATATGATAAAACAAGATAAATAAAGATAGATAGGATGGAATTAGGCCGCTGGTCGTGTGACACTCTCAGCCTAATCAGTTGATGATTGAAGTGGATTGAGATAGTGCTTTGCTTGCTGGATGTGTATCACTCTCAAGCTTGGGAAACGAATTGGAATGGAAGGATGGCGAATTGAGGACGCCACAAGACGCTATGGAAAGGAGCCTTGATAAGTCAAGGTGCTGTGGAGTTGCTTCACACAAACTCAAAAGACTTAGAACAATAGTTTTAAGAAAACTAGAAAAACTGAATAATTCTTATTACTTTCAAAAAATAGGGTGCTTTACAATGAAACAAAGACTAGAGCTTTATAGGCTCGACTAAGAAACACTCTAACAGTCATAAAATAATAAAAGGAAACAAAATAACTTGAACTTAAAGTCTTGGGAGCAAAGGCTTTGATGGCTCCATGGAATATAGCCGTTAGGCTTGATTAGCTTCCCTCCAAAAGAGAAACTTGTGAAGACTTGTATCTTGTTAGCTTCTGGACGTGGCCATGATCTTCAAGCCTTCCTGAAATACTCCTTGGCCTCAATAAAATAAAATATGGCCGTTGGTCTTGGGCAAAAGTATGTAGAAACTCCTCCAAAGCATTTAGTGTAAAGGTGGCCATATATGGAATGTTGATGGAGAGAGAGATCCGCCTGATCTCCTGGGTGCTGGTGCAGCTAAGGATCTTGGATGTCTTCTGAATGGTCTAGAGTATCTCCTGGTTCCCATAAATAGCCCTGGGTCGAACCAAGTTGAATTGGTTGAAGACTTTCCATAAATGATGTCGGTTTGGCCAATCTGAGTAAACCGGCTTGATCTTTTGGTTTGATTGTGATCCGACTGATCCAGTGTGGCATGGTGCTTCCTAGGATGTTGTGTAGTGCCTCTGAATGACTTATAAGGTCTCTTGGCTGCCATTCTTGAGGTTGGTTTGATGTGAAACCCGGATCTTCCAAATAAGGCAAGTGTAGAGCTGGTTTGGCCGGTTTTGGGAAATTGATCATATCTTCCAATTTCCTTGGCCATTTCTCGAGATCTTGGACTTTCTGGAAAGATAATAAACTCCTCTTGACTCCTATGATCAGTTTTGGTTCAGGACTCTTCTTATTTGGGCTTGAATCCTCTTCTAAAGTCGCATACTCGCAGATGGACAGGCTGAGAAACCTCTGAATTGTAAAATTCATAACTTCTTGATCCCTGAATATTTTGGGCCGATTCCAATTGTCCTGGACTCCTTCTTGAGTGTAAAATCCATAAAAAATATCCTCGTCATTTAAACCCTCTTTTTTGTAAGATATGGCATGTTTAGTGCACGTATGTCCTGGTTGGCGCCTTGGCTGGTTGAGTAGGGATTTGGGTTGACCTCTGGTTCAGTTGCTGATCTGATGGCCGCATCAGTTTGCATGGATAATATGGTACATCTGGAAAGCAAGGAATAATAAAATTTTCAGTAAGCAACCATCTTTTGTCGTTCACATGGATGCAGATTACCCGGTTTGGTTTACAGAATCAGTATGAGTCTGTAAAAGTTGATGAAAAAATAAAGTATTATGTTCAAAATGGTACCAAACATATATAAAATTAAGATTCTAATTCATACATTAATTTTAAAGCAAAGAAAACCAACATAACCAAACTTAACAAGGTTGAATAATTGAATAAGCAAATTTATGAATTTTTAAAAGAATTTTGTTTTAAAATTAAATCAGCGTTGCAGCGTTTGGAGAAGCTCAAGTTGATAAGAGTGTAGTAGGAAATAGGTCAAAGTAATTTGATCTCAACTCCAGCTTTTTGAATTCTTAAGCAGTGTTTTGTAGACAAGGTTAACAAAGAAAAGTACGCAATGTTGCAAGGATCTTTGTTTTGAGGGAGATTTTAGTTTATGGGACAAGTTTCAATGGACATCATCTATTGGTTGCCAAAAGGGTGTGGCTTGGGAGGTTGTTTAATGTACTAGACAATCTTCATGTCTTCATTTTTCTTGCTGTCATAACAGCATTTTTTTTTTTTTTTTGCAAAACTGCATGAGTTATAGCTTTTGGTTATATATTACTCTTTGTTTCAATATAATCCATGTTTTAGCAAAAAATTGTATCAAACAAATTTATATTTCACATTTTCAATTCATATAATAATTGTAAATTGTATTTTCAAAGATATTAATTGTGTTTACTGAATTTTGATTGACTAGAAATTAAGGGATATAACCAATCACAAAAAAATAATACATTTATTAGCATGTTTTTTAATATGTGTAAAAACACTAAAACATACATTATTCTGGAAAGGAAGGAGAATAACCAAACTAACTTCAATTTGATAAAAAATATTTATTTTTCTTCTATCTATTTCAATTTGATTAAATTTATTTATTTTATTCTTATCATCTATTGGTAAAAATGCATAAAAGATATTGATGTTTATTTTATGTTCGAGGCATACTTAATTTTTCACAATAACATTCATCCTGACTACACTGATGTACAACATTACCCCGCTCGTCACAAAGCTTTTGGCACTCTCCCAATCCTCCAGATAAACACGGCTTAGTGAGTCTGAAGCATACTATAGGTCCGTAACCTATTTATATGAACAAAATCATTGAACCAATATGAATATTAATCAAAATTGATAAAATCGTACCTATAAAGTTATAAATGATTACCTGGAAAATCAGCAGGAATGGTAGCCGCAGTTGGAGGATATGGACAATAAAGTGAATCAGCAAAAGATATAATGAAAAAAGTAGTGAAAACAAACATTACTAAAGTTTTCATGGTAATAACCATTTTAGAGATGATTTTATAAACTTTTTTTGAGAGATATTCGCTTTAATTTTTCTTGTTTGGTGAATTCTTCTTTAATTTGTTTGATTATATATACAATAATAACATGTATACATTAAAAGAAAAAAATATTATTAAAAGATTTCAGAGAATATAACATTAGTTTCTTTTTAATTCTGATAGAATTTTAGTCAATATATAATCCATGAATTGACTATCAAAGTGCAAAAAGAGTATTAAATATCCACCAATACTAAAAATCAAATATATATTATAACTAGATTCTGATCCGCGCTGTGCGCAGAATTATTTTGTTTATATTGATACTTTATGTTTTTAAATTAACATTTCCTGACTTGATGATTTTTTTATAAACTTTGGTATATTATTTTGTTGTTTTTAGAAAAGTAAAACATTTACATGAGTCTTGAACCATGGTTGATAATGTAAATTAATTTTTATTTTTGTAGTTTGACATTATATTTATAAAATTAAATTAATACTATTATAATATTTTGATATTATAATATTTTGATATTATAAAATATTATAATGTGACAGAAATAAAAAAGTATATATTAATGTCAAAATATTAAGTTTTAAAATTAACATTTCTTGACTTGATGATTTTTCTATAAATTTTGGTGTATTATTTTGTATTTTGTTGTTTTTGAGAAAAATATAATATTTACATGAGTCTAGAACCATAGTTGATAATGTAAAATAATCTTTATTTGTTTAGTTTGAAATCATATTTATAAACTTAAATTAATATTATTATAATATTTTGATAATATAAAAAATTATAATGTGGCAGAAAATATAAAAAGATTATATATTAATGTCTAAAAAAATATAATGCTGACAAATAATGTATATATATATATATACATATATTAATGTCTTAAAAATCTAATTCAATTTTTAATTGAGATAATATAATTAATAATATAATATTTTAATTTATACTATAAAACTTTAAAACAAAAATATTTTCTATGATTTTTTAGACATTAATATATATACATATATATATATGAACCCAAAAATAAATTTTAAATTAATACTGCAAATAAATAAATATAATTTTTACATTACTTTTAATAATATATTTTTTAAATATTTATATTATTATATAGAAAGTGTTAATATTGTTAATTTATTATTAAAGCACTGCTGTATTTGGTAGTTAACCAGTCATAATGCAATGCTTAAAAGTTAAAACCACAACCACCCGCATCCACAAACTCCTGCAACTGCAACCGCTACGTTTAGTTAGACCCTTAATATCAATATTAGTTTAGTTTTTAAGACTTTATGGAGATCATTATAATTCGTTTCTGATTTTCTGTTAGCATAATGTTAGGAAATGATTTGGTTGTTTTAGATAATATTGTTCGCGTATTTTTAACTCTAGGAAGATAAATAGAAATTGTTTTTGTTTTTTTTTTTTGTTAGCATAATGGTAGGAAACGATTTGGTTGTTTTAGATAACATTTTTAGCATTTTTCAAACTCGGCAGCAATGATAAATGTTATGAATTCATTCATCCACATATTTATAATTGGTCAGATTCAAGTAGTTACTTCCACAGATTATTTCTAATGAGAACTTTTACACCTTCCACAGATTTAAATATGGATACAATGAGAAGAAGAAACAAATGAAACGTGTGAATACATACGGTCTAAAAGTTTGTATCAATATGTATTGTAATATATCTGCCATTGTTACGTTATTAATAGCATTATATGAAATAAGATATGAAGACTTGAAGACCAGCAAGGTCCTTATCAGTCGAAGATTCAAGTAGTTATATTGATGGTTACTTAAGCTCTACAAAGTGTATCTCATAATTTAATACCAAATATAATTTACTCACACATGAAGCCGAAGATTCTATTATGGATAGATTTAAACAGAAGTCAAAGATTCTATTTTTGTAGAGGCGTAAGTTATATTGTATTGTTAACCAAATAATAATGAATGTTATAGTTATTTGTAATGACTTGTGAATAAGTCCAAATTAAAATGTAACATGTAGATAAAAAATAGAACTCTAAATTAATAGATTAGATGAGACAGTTAGCTCTTTTCCGTGTCCACACGTGTATCTATGTGGGTCCTCCTACATTTAAACATGAGTATTAAACATTTTTTTTTTGTTTCAACGTGATTTTGTGTATTGGGATCACTCAGAAGCGATTAATGCCAAATGGGCTTGGGAATAACGAATTTTGGGAGACATGAAATAGGCTTCATTTCATAAAGTGAAAACAAGAAACGATCAAAAAGTGTTAATAAGTTTTCTAGGTGGGCTTAAACAAGAATGTTAAAAAGTAGGGTCAAAAGAATGATGGGCTTCGTACCAATATTAAAAGAATGGCCCAGGTGACGTATTTGGTCCCCATCTCTTCAGACACAGCTCTGAAACAAGGGGTGACTCAATTTGTGTTTCCATCAAAAAGTTAGTCTTTTTCTACCTCTACAATACATCTCCCCCATCTTTATGATATCCGATTGTAACCCATACGAAAATCCTCTTATATAAAGTTTATCTTAACCGGAGGAACATTCCATCTCAAATACTCAACGATTCCTCTACCAGGCGCAGCTTATAACATCTATCGAAAATTTCTGCCTGTGATGCTCCAGTTACTCGAACCGGCGTTCGCAACTCACCTTTCGACTCTCTCCGCCTTGGTCGTACAAAAAAATGATGAATTCATAGGAATCATGCTTCTCTTCCTTGATGAAAAGGCAAAGCCATCTCTGATCTATCATGACTTATCTATTACAACTGGCTTTAAGGGATAAGATTGTTAGGATTGAATTGTCGCCTCATCCGTTTCCTTAAAAAGAGATAGATATACATATACTGTTTTGGAAAGGAAAGAGATGGGTTCTATAATCAGTGGGAACAAAGTGAAAGAAGAAGAGATGGAGGTGGTGATGAACAAAACCAAAGAGATCGTCTCCGAGTAACCAGTCAGGTCTTCTTACTCATTGAAAGTTCCTATCTTTTTACCTGATCACCTATCTGTGATGCTCCCTTTATAGATTGTGTATTATTATGTCTATATCTCTGATGTCTTTGGTTGATTAAAAGCTTCTTTTGCAGCAAAACTTACTGTGGTTATAGTCACGCTTTAAAGTGCTTGAGCTCGATAAGAAACTAAAATCTCTGTCATTAAACCTGGATTATATGGTCCCATGCTAACTTTAAAGTTTTGGCAGGTGATGGAGGTGAGATACAATCAAGGTTCCGTTGACATTTTGTCTTTCAAGGTTCCGTGTTGAGACGATAACGCAACTTTTGTTGTCTTCAACAATGAGATTACAAACTAACCAAGGAAAATGCATATGACCTTTCTCTACAAGAGGTAACTATCTACGCAACAACGACATCAGTGTAATGTTTCATAATTACATCGACTACTCAATATCTCTATCTAACAACAAACATATACAGATTCCTAGCGGTGTTTCCCAGGATTTACCAAAACGATTCCAGGAGCTTGAGGGCAAGGACTTTTGTCTTCCATATACATGTCACTCCGTACAATCACAACCAGCAGAATCATACCTTCACCGTCTACGCAATCAGAGAAAATGTCTTCTTTGGCACTCAGCCACATGTATGGTAATCTAAGTTTCAAAGTACTCCAGATATTTGTTTTCCCACTGACTTGCATCAACCAAGCTACAAGATGTGACATCGGAGCTGGACTGCTTACAACAACTTGTAGCCACCAAGCTAATGCGTCAAAAAAAAAGAATGGGGATGATGAATCAAATCCAGCGGGCTTGGAAGAGGAAGGAAACAGCTGCTCCGTTTGTGATTCTTGCAGATTACTTTCCCGTCACTCTACTTTCAGTTATTGTCATTTAAAAAAACTAAGTAGGGGTTATTGGTTGTTGTATTTTAATGGATTTGAAAATCCGAACTAAATCCAGTGTTATTGGTTGTATGATTTTCAAATCTGTATTAAAATCATGTGTTAGTGGTTTAATGATTTATAAATTCTGTATCAAATCAAGTGTTAATCAATCGCACGGATTTACTAATATATTTGATTTTATAATGGATTTGAATGGATTTGTTTGGATTTTTTAGTTAAAAATACAAAGACTCAAATCCGAAGAAAAATTTTCGAATTTACGTATTTTATTTGGATTTATAAATACTATATAAATTTCTAAATCATTCAAAATATATAAACCAATAACAACTCCTAAACTTTTTATATCATATATTTTACTCTATGGGTTGTTTTTAACAATTTTCTTCAAACTTTCTATAACGAGATGAAAAAATATTTGCTCTTAAATCTTAACAGCCAGGGGACTTTGCATATTCATACTGATCTTAATTTGCTCCATTGTAGTTCAATCGAAACTGCGTCCTATTCTACAAAATATATTAAACGCCAAATATGTTCTGCAGTCGTTAATACACACCAAGTGAAAGTCATACAATAACAATCAACTTTCACAATGTCAAACAACAATATGAACTACACTGCAATCGTTCAACACCTAAAATCATAGCTCTGATTCTCTGAACAGGGACACAATACCTATATGAGTCTACTATTTCCCCATTAAAAAATTACATATTCGTCTACTAAAACTCATGTATGCAATTCTCAAACAATTTTTTTAATCTTATGTTTTTAAATTAACATTATTTTTTTTTTTAAATATCGATAACAAAAAAATTTCCAAAATAAACCAACATAAAATAAAACACAGAAATATACTACTATACTAAAACAATAATTATCTTAAACAACAAGAGAAAAATAAATTACTAATACTTCATCACCAAACCTCAATCATATTTAAAAAAAAAACAAAACAAAACAAAAAAACAACATAACACAGCATCACTTACAGATTTTTAAATAGATCAATGAAACCGTCAACGACTCCGCACACGGGGGGCTTATACCCCTAGTATACTCAATGGGAAAGCATGCCAGGTATGCTTAAAAAATCAACCAGTTAGAAAGCATCGTTTATTTTGTTGGGCTACGTAATTGTCAAGTGAACCATATGGTTAAGCTAATATCAAACAACCATTTTACTGTCAAAACACATAAGTTGGGCCAAAATCTGACCCGAAGACAAAAAAAAAACACACGACAGATTTATACCAGTTAAACCTATCATCATAGTCCTGATTCTCCCTCTTCCTTCCGTTGAACCATTCCTCTTTTCGCTGTACATCTGTTATGACTATGAAGGTTCTAATGCTGTTTGCTGTTAATCACCACCATCATCCACATGAGCAATTAATGCAAACAATTTATAATTTTCTCAAAAGCTACAAATCGTCAACAAAATCGCCTCACTGAAACAGAGGATAATTAACCACTGAGAGTTATGTTGAATAATGTCTTGAATCTGTTGGGCTTTAGTCTTTTGAGGTCCACTAGTGCTAGGGTTTTCCGGGATACAACTATATATATTTTGTGTCTCCTCTAAACCTAGTCAGCAGCCGTACAGAAACTAGATCTGATCTTCTCGTAGACAGATCTCTGTAATTCTTCCATCAATAAAATCTTTCTTTGCCCGTGGACGTAGCCGTTAGGGGTGAACCACGTTAAATCTCTGTGTCTTTCTTTATTTTTTATCCATCTGTTAATCTATATCTTCTCACATCCGTCACAACAAGTTATAATAGGATGAAGAGAGATTGTAAGGAGTGTATGCAGTGCCGGTCCTGTTGTATTTGGCGCCTAAAGCGCATTGAAAAAATGCTGCCCCTAACCATAATTTGTTTGCTATAGTTTAAATGTATCCAAAACTTAATAAAAGTATAAAACTTTTGATGTCAAAAAATCTGTATCCAAAATAATGCAAAATGTTATTAAAATTTTTGTTCTAAAAATAAAGCAAAAAAAAAAACATCAGTAAATTCCTAATTCTATTTCCTGGTTACATTTTGTACAATTTAAAAACATTAAAATATAAGTTAGAAAACATAGAAACATTACATAGATAAAAGAAAAAGTGAATAGCCAAGCTTTATATTTTGATCAAATCTTGTCTGCATCAATTTCAGTTTGCAAAATCTTCTAATTTTTCCATAGAGTTTCATAGTTATAATTTTCTGTTTGTTTGAATCTCGAAAAATTCCAAAGAAGATGATAAGAATTCACGGAAGAAAAACAGAAAATAAAATAAGTTAAGAAGACTTACATGAAGATTGGGGAAGCCAGCTATTCCAACAGATACGATGAACAATGGAACATACTGTTTTTGTGGCAATGATCGAACAGAGAAAAATTAAAATAGATGCTAAAAACTGAGAAGAGGAAACGTCAACAGCTAGAGTTAGGAAATAATTTGTTTTTGTTTAATTTGTGTGTTTCTATATTTTATAATTTATTTTAATATAAAAGATACATAAGGAAGTTAAATTTGTTAGAAAAGAAATCACAATCTACGATAAATCTGTTTATGTCATTGTCAAAAAGGAAAAAAAAATTATTTAAAAGAAGTGAAGAGAGCTTCGAACCCGCGTTCAAAGAATATGAAAACACACACGCAACCACTTCACCAAAGGGAACTAATTGTATTTTGCTGCCCCTAAATGTATGATATATTTTTGGTGCCTAAAGCCTTTGCTTTACGGGCTTTAGCCCAGGGCCGGCCCTGAGTGTATGCACGAGCTCTCCAGTATATTGGATGTTAGCCGGAGATAAAACCAACTGTTGTTACTTTTTTCAGCAATTTTGAACGCTTGCAGGTTAGTCCCTCTTTTGAATCTCTACTTGAAGTTAACGAGTACTGAAAGATAAGGCCCCATTGTTATTGTTATCATATATGTATTTTGGTGAGGATTCTTATTTTTTTGTTTACGTGTTTGTATCGGTGCAAGTAATTTGCTAGAGGAGCTCAGGCTGTTTGATAATCAGGTGTTGTCTATGAGATACCTAGAGTCATGAGGCAAGCTACAAATAGATTTTCTGTTTAACTTCAACCCTAACCCAATAATTTTCGTCTTAAGCTTTTTATTTTTGGCATCATAATAACTGGTTGAGGAAAACTAATTTGTTCATGGGTTAACTTTCTCCAGAGATATTTGTTACCAGCAAGACATTTTGAGTACCATACTCTTCTAAGGTTTGTTTGTCCTTCTTTACTAGCTACACTGATAATTAGTGGAGTAAATATTATCTTATTCCTTTTTCATTTTGTTTTGCAGAACCAACATGATGAATTGGAAGCAAAGTTTAGAAGAGAGGCAGCTCTTGAAGCTAAACATCAGAAGTTGTACACCCTTTGTATATGAAAATGAACTTTGGTATCATATGAAATCCCAACTAATGAAAATTTGATTAAAAAAGACTTGTCTATGTTGCTTCGTACTTATATTATGTCAATAGTGTTGTGTGTTTTCTTCTTTTCGTATCCTACATGCATATAACTGATATTGACGGTTTTCTGAGTTTGGATGGAGCATGAGAAAGCAACCCGGTCTGTCAAGAGTTTCAGACATAAAAAAAGTGATAGTTTGCAAGGTTGATGGTGTGAACATAATTGGAAACGTGTTAGCAACTCAAGAAACAAGCTGGACAAAGCGAGAAGTTGTAAGGATATATTGAAAACTGGGAAGTCGTAAGCTAAAAAAAAAAGACAAATCAGAAATTCTTTGGACGCCAAATGATGATAGAAAGATATATGGAAAATGATGGAGGGTGATGATGGTGTGTGATAGCACTAAGAGAGAAATACAAATGAATAGCCTTTAAGGCATTAGGGATTTGATGTTGAAAATCAGAGTAAAAAAGAAATGACATTTTGATAGCACTAAGAGAAAAATACAAAAGAATAGACTTTAAGGGCATTTCCAACCAGAGCCGGTTCTGGGAACAAGAGAAAGAAGCACATGCTTGCGGCCGTCATTTTATTAATTATTTAACTAGTCACAATTTTCAAAAAATTGTCACTAGTCTAATGGTTAGTTTACACCTGATCAATACCTCAGATTGTGGGTCCCCCTGGTGCAATGTTTTTTATTTGGGCTTGTGGCCTTGAGAGGCCTAGGACCGGCTTTGTCTCTAACCCAATTTCATTGTTTATAAAATGAAGTAAAAGTGAATATAGAGTAAGAAATGTTTCAAGCCTACTCCATAATAGAGTTTACTCTATTTATGAAGTAATCTTTTTTTTTTGTTCATTATTTTATTATGGAATAAAAAATGAATTAGAGTTGGAATATTTTTATTCCATATCCACTTTTACTCCATTTTAGAGGAAAAATAGAACATTTCTATCTTCACTCTATAATTTACTGCAAAATGGAGTAATGAAAAACAAAAAAATGATTACTATGTCAATGGAGAGATTTTTTATTTTTTGTTCATACTCCATTTCCCACTCCAGTTTTGGAGTAAATTATGGAGTAGGGATGGAAACGTCCTGAGATACTAGAGATTTGATGTTGAAAATCAGAGTAAAAGAGAAATGACATTTTGATCCAAAAAAAAGAGAGACAGAAATGACATTTAATGAACTCTACGATTTGTGTTGAAAAGAAAAAAAAAATGAACTCCACGATTAAACGAAAATTAGTAACCAAAAAGAAAGAGATGAGAGAGCGATTGTCTTTATGAACAATAACAAATCTAATAAATAATGAAGAAGTGGCAAGAAGACCCATATGGTAAGAATATGTTTGACGTATATGGAAACCTATATGTTAATGATACTTTCACACTTTAGAGACAGAAAAGAAAAACACATAGTATAAAAGAGAATACAACTTCGCAGCTTGTAATCTTGTATATTTGGAGAAGGTGGACACTACAAGAATAAGTGGAGTGGAGCTTGGGGAAGGTTGTTACTACCCACTTATGCGCTCCTATGTCCCAAGTTCGGTTTAGATCCAGTAAGAGCCACTACCATGTCACTCTGTTTTTTCTTGTAATTTGAATCAAGATCAGTTAATAACGACATAGTTTTCAACTTGAAGAGTGGCAGAGGTTTTTGAGATGAGGTAGTGTTTCTCAGTTGAAATGATTTATATGATTTAAAGATCAAATTTGTGGTGGTTTTAAAAAAAAAATTGTTCTTTGGGTTACTTTGGTTTGTCTCATATTTTTATTTGTAATGTTTTTCGATACCCTATGAGTTATTATCATATTTTAAAAAGTTTGTCAAAAATATAAATCAATATTAAATGTAATTGTCTATGTCATTTATGCATAACCTATATCATCTCCTATTTATTTAGAGAAAGTGAACGTAGAGAAGCCATAAAAGTAAAATGCATGAAATCACTTTGCAATATTTAGGGGATTTCTTTCATTTGAACTTTATTGGATCTCTTCGAGTTGCCAAACCATAGTAAAATACCTACTCTTATAATTGTACTACAAAAAAAAAAAACCCCTATTCTTGTAAACATCTGACTACAGTAATAATTTCAGATGACCAAATGTGATTCATCGAGTTTGGGTGGCCAATAAAAGAAACATAATCGGGTCAATATTTCATGGGAGAATTGCCAAGTGTGACTCAAAACTTGGAGTCAAACCCAAAACAATACCCCAACTTGGGTCAAAGGCAAAAGTAACCTAAAAGGCTATTGAAATTACAACTATCCCCTTGTGACCAAACAAAAAAACGGAATTCTTTTTACGTTTCTACCCCTCGCAAGTCGTCTGTTTAGACGACTTGAAAATAAGTCGTCCAGACGACTTAACTTAAAGTCGTCTGGACAGTTAGTCTTAAACATAATTTAAAAATTTTGTAAAAAATATTTTGATAAGTGAAAAATGGGAATTATGTAATTAACATATGTCTTAGGAGGTATAAATTAAGATATAACAAATTTCAATTGTTTTCAGCATAGATGAGTGAAAGTAGTGAGTCATGATATTCTTAAGTTTATGTTTCATCAACATATGTTGTAGTATTGTATGTGTTCTTAGGGTTAGATTTTGGAAAGCATTAAAACCGTTTTTGAAAATTTTTAAAATTACTTATGCGTGTTCATTTCTGTGTATAGTAAACACTATTTAAGTATAATTTGATTTTATAACGTGGTTAGTTAGTTAATCTAGTCATTTTAGTTTAGGGGTTCATTTTAGGGTCTAGGACGACTTAATATTTTGTCGTCTGAAAACAGACGACTAAATATTAAGTCGTCTGTTGTACATTATCAGCCAGAATAAGTCGTCTAAACCGGACCAAACCTTAAAGTTTACCAATGTAATTTTAAAGCTAACCGGATTATTTACCCAATATATAAGGTGATTTTTTTTTTTTGTTTCATTTTTCGCGATATTCAGAAACCCTAACAGTTCTCTCTCAAAGGCGATTTCGAATTCCCACGATTTCCGAACAAACCATCGTTCTCAACATCGGCTATCTATCTCACTTCATTCTCACCGTTGTCGCCGCAGCTTCTTCTAACCCTAGCGCCGCCGATTCCTCTAAACCCTAGCGCCGCCGCTTCCACTATTTCCGAACAAACCGTCGCCCTCGCCACCGTGGTCACCAACGTTCTAAACACTAGCGCCGCCGCTTCTTCTAAACCCTAGCGCCGCCGCTTCTTCTCTGTAAACCTTAGCGCCGTTTCTCTGTAAACCCTAACGCCGCTAAGTCATCAATCTCGAGGAAAAGATGAACATAAAACGTTGTCTCTATCAATTTACTCATTCTCACCGTTTCACGTTTATTTTTTCAGATCTATAACCGCAATGACGAGTACTCCAACTCCTTCTGCGACTGGAAGACTTGTAAGTAATTTAAGTCGTCTGGAAAGTCTTCCAACTGGACGACTTAGTAGATGACTTAAATATAAGTCGTCCATTTGGAAGACTTTCCAGACGACTTAATTATAAGTCGTCTACTAAGTCGTCTGGACTTATATTGTTGTCTTTGATTATTTTGCAGACAAAAAGGATGGATATTCCAGAACTCCCCCGTAGGTTATACACATCAGGGGAAGAACCAGAAGCCCACAATAGCATTTCGTATCATACGGATAACAGCAAGTTGCATACTGCTCTTAGGAAAGCTCTTACTGATGACGAATTTGAAGAGCTCAAGGAGTCGAGTTTGGGAGTTTTCATCAAGTTCAAGGAGCAGGGATTTGGTTGGGCTTCAAGGCTGGTTCACTACATGCTCAGTTTCAAGCTGGACATTAAGAAGAAGTATGAGATGTGGTCTCTCGTTGGTCCAGAACCTTTGAGGTTTTCACTGTTAGAGTTTGAAAACCTCACTGGTCTAAACTGCGAGTACATCGAGGACCTTGAGACACCAAAATGTGACGTTACCCCAGAGATGGTTTCTTTCTGGGGGATGCTGGGAGTTCATCTGGAAGCTGGGCCAACTACTGATCAGATAATAGCAGCACTGCAGAGATGCGGGGATTGGTCCAGGGAAGATCGCAAGCGGCTCGCGTACCTCTCCATCTTCACTGGATTCATTGAAGGGAGAAAGTTTTCAACCGCTACACGATCTACTCTGGCAAGGCTAGTGATGGATTTAGAACGGTTTGAGAATTATCCATGGGGGAGAGTCGCATTTAAGGTGCTGATGGACTCTTTGTGGAACAAAGAAATTGCTGGCTGTTACACCGTGGATGGGTTTATACAAGTTCTTCAGGTCTGGACGTACACAGCTATGCCGGAATTGGGTGCTAGTATTGGTGGTCCCAGAGCAGACAGTCCGTCTCCACCGATACTGGCTTACGAGGGCAGCAGAGGCCGCAGATCAATGAAAGCTGCTATCTTGAGTCAGGTATTTACTTCAATCCAAAAGACTGCGCAGACGACTTATTATAAGTCGTCTGGAAGGTCGTCCAGCTGGACGACTTATCGGACGACTTAATTAAGTCGTCTGGAAAGTCTTCCATCTGGACGACTTATTAGACGACTTATTATAAGTCGTCTGGAAAGTCTTCCATCTGGACGACTTATTAGACGACTTATTATAAGTCGTCTGGAAGGTCTTCCAGCTGGACGACATAGTAGACGACTTATAATTAAGTCGTCTATTTAGTATTTTTTTTCAAATATCTAACTCGATTCTTCTATTTACTGCAGACCCGCGTGATCAACTTTGTTGAGAAGGACATTAGTGAAATGTGGCCAAAATGGGACTCTGAGGTTGAGGACCTGCCCGCGGAGAACATCATTAAAGTCATGTATGAGCGGAGACCGTGGAAGTGGACCATGGATTGCTGGGAAGTCACTGGTACTAAGGTCAATACAAAACCTAAGGTTGTGACTCCATCAAAGAAGGCCAAAGAGATGGTTGTGTTGGAGGAGGAGGAGGAGGAGGAGGAAGACAATCCAAGACCTCGGAAGAAAGCTCGTAAAGAGGCTCCTAAAGTGGCTAGTGAAGAGGCTAGAGAAGAGGCTAGAGGGGTGACCAGAGAGGAGTTGGAAATTATGTTCAAGGGCGTAGCTGACTGCATGAAAAAAGGGTTTAATAAGTGCATGAGGGAGTTTAGGAAGTTGTCCGATAGATTGGAAGCTGTGGAGAAGAAGGTTGGTGTCACCAATCAGGCTACCCCTCAAGATAAACAGCCTACCCCTCTTGCCAAAGAAACCGGGGGTAGAAACAAACAGGCTACCCCTCAAGATAAACAACCTACCCCTCATGCCAAAGAAACCGTGGTTAGTAACCAGCCTCCTCCTCATCAAACCAAACAGCAGCCTCCTCCTCCTCAAAAGAAACAGCCTCCTCCTCAAAAGAAACAGCCTCCTCCTCAAAAGAAACAGCCTCCTCAAATCAAAGAGGTTAGTATCAAATCCAGGGTTAACTAGTTGTCCAGACGACTGTAAAAGTTGTCTGGACGACTAGTTGACCCTGGACGACTTAAACGTAAGTTGTCTGGACGACTAGTTGACCACGGAAGACTTAATTTTAAGTCGTCCAGGTCCAACTAGTCGTCCAGACAACTTTTGTTTAAGTCGTCCAGAGTTAACTTGTGTGCAACTTTTATTGCAGAGATGGTTGCCGGAGGATACAGCAACCGAGGCATTCTCGGTAAATAAGACCTCCAAAGAGATTGTTGCTGTCACTTCCACCGATCACCAACCGAGCCTCGCTTCCACCGATCAACAACTGAGCCTCGCTTCCACCGAGCCAAGCGATCCAGTTTCAGAACCGAGCCTGGTTGTATTGGACAAGCGTGCAAAGAGTAAACGAGCGAAGAAACCTGCTCCCACTGTGAGATCTCCTTATACGGCAGAGAAAAAAAAAGATAAAGTGGGAGCCTATAATCCATTTCCGCCAGTAAACAAAGATCGGTTGAAGGAACTCGCTGATTGGTTGAAAACTGATCCGTAAGTGATTGCTTTACCCATAATAGCTTGATTTAGTCGTCCAAAACTGATTGCTTTTTTTGTTTGCAGTCATTATTTAACTAAGACCGAGGACAAACCACGTACATCACCAACAAGGTGGTACCACTTCCTCCGGACAGCCAGAGGATGGCTGGAAGACTGCGTAAGTCTTCTGCACACGATTTAAGTCGTCTACAAAGTCGTCCAAGTAGACTACTTTCCAGACGACTTATTATAAGTCGTCTGGAAAGTCGTCTACTTGGACGACCACGTAGACGACTTATATTTAAGTCGTCTGGTAACTTCTAACTTGTTATATTTAATATGCAGCATATAGATGCTTGGATTAATGTGCTAAGGCAGAGGTATCAGGAGAACCCACAAGCTTTCAGGAGCGAGCGAATGTGCTTCCTGGATCACAACTTTTCCCAGTCTTGGAGAGAGCAGTATCACCTCTTCAAAACATCGGAACCTGATCACAAAGGTTTAGGAAGAGTTCTACCTGGTGGGGCGTCGTATTTTTATGACGGATCAATACCTTCATTTTGCCAATCAAACAAGAAGTGGGGGGAGGACATTGATGATATCTATGCGCCAGTGAACTTGGACGACAAGCATTGGGTTGCTATTTGGATATCGATCCCTAAGAGGCACATAGTCGTCTGGGACAGCATACCTTCATCTAGTGTACCAGACGCATGGGATGCGATAATGGAGCCTTTTCTCCAGATGGTCCCTTATCTGCTTGTTGAGTGCGCAGCCACCGACGAAATACGGGTCAAATACGGGTTGGAGCCATACACATATGAGAGACCGCTGAAAGGTGTACCCACGGCCAACAATGGTGATTGTGGCGTGTACACTGTAAAGTACATTGAATGTCATGCTCTCGGTGTCTCCTTTGACCCTAAAGACTTTGCTAGGTGCAACGCAAAGAAAATGAGGGATAATATGGCGGTGGATATATGGAAGGAGCTTGTTGATCAGCATCTAAAAGAAAATGTGGATGGTGATAGGTTCGTGGGCTTGTATGATTAGATTAGTGTTTGTATTTGAACTTGTCTTTGTATTTGAATATATAAGTTGAACTTGTAAATATATAAGTTGTAAATATATAAGTTGTCTGGAAGATTAGTGTTTGTATTTGAACTTGTAAATATATAAGTTGTCTGGAAGATTAGTGTTTGTATTGAACTTGTAAATATATAAGTTGTCTGGAAGAAATAAGTCGTCTGGAAGGTTTTCCAACTGGACGACTTACAAATAAGTCGTCTAGAAGGTTTGGACGACTTATTATAAGTCGTCTGGAAGGTTTTCCAACTGGACGACTTACAAATAAGTCGTCTAGAAGGTTTGGACGACTTGAAGGGATAGTAGAAGGTAGTCTAAAAATAAAATACACTTGAAGGGATAGTAGAAGGTCGTCTAAAAATAAAATACATGGACGACTTAGTAGAAGGTCGTCTAAAAATAAAATACACTGGACGACTAAAACTTTAGTCGTCTGGACGGGTAATCAAGACTGGACGACTTAAAAATTTTGTGTACATTGTGGTTTCGTATGGCCAGTTTCCTTGCAGTTTGAGCATCTCCGTGCCCTGTGTTTCTTCCTGGGTTTGTGTCCTCTCATCCTAGATAGCTCCAACCAAGATTGCCATCTTGATTTCTTCGGTCTCCCCCGACCACGCTTTAGTTCTGGAGGAAAGCATTCTCGTTCCTCAATATGTTGTGACACGATAGGATATATATTCTCTGAGTATCCTGCATACAGATAATTCTTTGAGTACAGTGGACATACAAGTGTGGAGATATGCAAACCAGCATGTATTCCAGCAGCTATAGCATGAGAGCAAGGTATTTTCTCCACTCCATAGACACCACAATCACACTTTGCATGTTCCAAATCAACCACACAGTCCATTTTGCCACCTTTGACAAAGAAATGCCATCCATCAATTGGTTCGACCGTCATCGTACCCGCTATCTCTTCTCGAACAGCAAGCAAGTATTCAACACCCCGCTATGTTCAGTTGTGCGACTCAAAGCATCTTGTCTCCTTTTCCAATACCATTTTCCTAACTTCTGCCTTATGAACTCCAGCAGGAACGTAATCGGAAATCCTCTTGCTCGCTTCAGTGCGGAATTAATAGATTCAGCAATGTTGCTTGTTTTTATGTTGAACCTGTTCCCCTTACAATAAACCCTTGACCATAGCCTGACGTCGGCTTTCTCCAAATACGTTGCAAGTTCCGGGTTTGCACTCCGTATCTCAGCCATGTACGGTCAAAATCGTAAACCGTGTGAGCATAAGCAGCCCCTTTCACAAGTACATGAGATGACTTTAAATTTTGAATGTTTCTTGAAGGT
>NW_026015757.1:0-14147 GCF_020379485.1 Brassica napus
TCCTACGTTAACACTTTTCTTAACACATATTTATGTTCTGCATGCATTGGTTTTTTTTATTAATTTTTGTTGTTCTGCATTCTAGAGTTATTGGGTACAAATGCAATACTCAAAGCCTGCTTGATTTCTTATTTATTTGCTTTGCTACACATTCAGACTTACTTCTTATTGCTACACAAGTGGTACTTTTTTGTTCTTAATTTTGTTGGTTCTGCATTCTTAGAGTTGATTGGACACTAAATGCAATACTAGATGTGCATGCTTGATTTCTTATTTATTTGCTTTGCTACACATTCAGACTCTTAAGTTTTGAATGGTACGCAGATCAAAACATAGATCAAATAGAATAAATGCAGATCAAATAGATAATGCAGAACAAATATTGATCTAACTGGTAAAACTAATTTATTGAATTAGAATATTCGACTGAATTTAAAAAAAAAAATTTGTAAGTTAAATATCTAAAACAAAAAATACAATTATTATACAGACAAAGAAAAGGAAAAAAAAAAACAAAGTCAGCATGCATTGGCCATTTACTATGGCTAACCCACATTCCCTCTTTCCCAAAGAACACTTTTAAACACACTTTTATATTTTGCATCCAGCTCGTTTTATTTTGCATCAACTTTTGTTGGTTCTGTATTTTTTGTGTTGATTGGGCACTAAATGCAGTATCATGCTTGATTTCTTCTGTGTATTTGCTCAGCTATGCATTTTATTACCTCTTTCACATTCCCCTTCATTCCTTGGATCTTTTTTTTTTTTCTCTTTCTTGTTTTTCAAATTTTTCATTCATTTTCTCTTCCTCTTCTTGATCTTTTTCTCCTCATTCTTCAATACTTTTCATTTCATTTTTTTTGTTATTTGATAGTTATTGAGATTTAAAATGCTTATTCTCTTTTGATTTTGTTTTTTTTTTTTGATATTTTCATCTTCTTTTGATTTTCTTTTTCTATTGCTAGACAGTTTTTCATCGTATGTAGATCAAAGTGTTAATAAGAGAATGATGAAAAAACGCAGAAATGTTATACTAGGACTACTGTACAAGTTTGTATAATTGAGTTGTACTTAGTTGACTTAGAAATAGATACCAAGTTGTACTTGAGAAATGGTACGATTTGGTATAACTTTCTAAGGCGTAACTTAGTTAACTATAAAAAAAACTGCATAATTTGTATGGATTGAACTAAAGGTGTACTGGCAACTGCTAGCATAATTGGGAGTAACAAAATGTGTAAACTAAGAGTAAAAGCAGAAGAGTAAAAAAAACATTATTAAAAATAAAGCTTGCGTAAGTATTTCTCTTCAAAAGCCATGAAAAAAAAGTATAGCACTTTTTAAATAGTAACCAGCGCAAAACAATTTAAAAATATTAAAACTTTTTTCCACCTGAATGGTAACTTTAACAACTAAAGAAGAAAGAAATAGGTTTCTCACTAAAATATTTACTCTATTTTTGTCATACAATCATATTCTAAATTGTACTCTGACAATTAAATATTGAAATTTTAAATTAAACTGAAATTAAAATTTTAGATCGAAAACTTAAAATTTGAGATTTGGATGTAAAAATTTAAGGAAAAAAAAACCATTAATTTATTAAGAGTATACAGAATTTTGAGTATCTCAGCATTTGACCAGGGTTGGAAAATGAATCGTATTCGAAAAAATACTTCAAGAAAATTAATGGGAGAGACAAACAGAAACGTAGCGAACAAGAAGTGAGTTCATAATCTTTTATAAAGTTTGGAACTCAGTCGCAAAATAAAAAAAATCTATAGAAGCATTTTTTTTTCCTGAGATAATCAAAAAAGAAACTTGAAACAATAAGAGGAGAGTAACAATGGTTTTGATTGGAGACATGTTGGTATCATTGAGTTAAGGGTTTAAATCATTGATAACGGAACAAATGTTACCAATCATGCATCAAACTTTATTTTTTGATTTTAAAGTTTGAGTTAACATGTGTTGTAGTTGAGTTAAAAAAGTGTTACAAAAGCAGTTACTGCTATCATAAATTGAGCTACATGGGAAACTTTTTCTGCTGGTAAATATCAAAAAAAATATTTATAGTTTTAAGCCCACAAATTTAGCAATATCTTTATGAAACAGAAAATAAAAAAAAAATCAAATAATATTTATCAATAATTAAATTACGTTAGTAGGTATTTTGTAAATTTCAGAATTTATATATAGTTTAAACCCCACAAATTTGTTAAACAATATCTTATGTTTTTTTTAAATTGTGGTTTTAAAAATGTTATACAACTCTACTTAATTTTGTGCTAGCCAAAGATTTTTATAATCTTTCCAAGTCCTATTATATATATATATGACCCAACAATAGCAAGTCTCATCACTTTATTTTGAAAGCTTGTACTGCTATCAAATTCTTTAATTCAAATCTATTTTATTATTGTTTTGTTTAATTTATTATATTATTCTATTGGAATAATGATGATATATTAGTACCTATAAATCTTTATAATAATACATATTGCAATTGATTTCTTGCAAATATTATTTATACATATTACGAATAAATTATTATGATTATTTATATATTTTAAAACAATTTATTTTTTTTTTTTGTTTTTATTAATATTTTTTTTTTTTATTTTATTTTAAACTTACAGCATTTATACATAAAAAATGTCAACAGTCATCAATTTTAATAAATGATAATTTTACTTTTACTTGCAAACTTAACTGCATAAATTTACAGTTTTTATCACATAATTTATATGTATGCACCTCAAACTTAATATTACATGTCAAAATTAAACTTAATACAAATTTTTTTGTGTTTTTCTGCAGTTTCAATATTTTCTTTATATCAAAGAAATTATTTTCCTATCTCACCTAAGATTATTAATCCCGACCAATACTAACAAGCCACATCATCTATCTTACTATGCCACTTTTTCCAATAACCATTAATTATTATATACTTGTCCGACCAACAGTTTTAAGATTATATTGAATCTAATAAAACCCAATATTTGGTCCAAACATAACACCATACCCCCCCCCCCCCCCCCCATCTTCCTCCACTATTTCATCATTTACTCTCTTCTTCAACTTAGTAACATCATATTGAAATTTTCTCCCTCCCCCCCCCCCAATCTCTCCCATCCCTCACTATATAAGAACGATGGCTAGATTCATAACAAAAGATTCCTCACATCTTGGTGCCCTTGTTCCTCAGTCCATAATACAAACCTCATCCTCATTATATTTGCTGCTATTTACAATAATACAACTTTTTGTGACACCACCCCCATTTACATAATAAAATGTTCGATAAATAAATAGCTCTGATACCAAATTGTGACACCCCGACCTTTACATAATAAAATGTTACGATAAATAAATAGCTCTGATACCAAATGTGACACCCGTCACTTTCGAAATATAATAAATAGATTAAAGCGGAAATAAAATAATAATACAACTCAAATAATAATAATAATTTCCACCATAATATAAAAGTCAATACGATAGCATAACGCCAAAAGCCCGATAACGATAACATCCGAAATATAAAATACGACATAAACCGAAAGTCTGAAATAGGAATAACATAAACGATAAAAGTCCAAAGGCCTAAAGACCCGAAAAGATAAAGATAAAAGCGTAAAAGCGATAGAAGCCCAAAAGCCCAATAGCACCGGTCCGATAATCACTCCTGCTCGTCGGTCTCACCTGAAAGGGGGAAGAAGGAGGGGTGAGCAACAGGGGAGTTGCCCAGCGAGGTATGGGATGCTAAACCGCAAACCACAGACTGAGTTCATAGCACTACTAAAATGTAGGCCTAGCTCTAGCATGAAACAAACACGGTGCCTATTACACCACACATAACAATCAATATTCGGCTAGAGGACTAGCCGTTACAACTCATGCGCTTATAGTACATAGCTACTCTCTGCACCACGCATCTCCTCATACGGATATATACATATACTCGAAGCGTCGCTAGTACAGTCTGTCTCTGTACCCCCGCCCATCGTAGCGTCGAATGCAAACGTCTCTGCACCACGCCCCAAACAGTAGCGTCGAAGCTCAAACGTCTCTGAACTCACGCCCATATCACACCGTAGCGTCGAAGCTCAGACATCTCTGAACTCACGCCCTCATCACATAGTCCCTACTCATAACTATGTATATACATATATATAGCAGTTCTTAGCATCAATCATTTCACACAATCGTTGAATCCTCTATTATCCTAATTCCAGTTAACAATCAATATCAATAATGAACAAGCAAGACTCTCAAATAGACTCGATTCACAAAGACGGATCATGTTTCGAAACTAAACTTTCCATAATGGTAGTACTAAACTAGCTCGGGATTTAACGGAATAGCCCTCACCTTAGCAATGAAGAGAAGTGGTATATATGACCTCCAGCTGCTCAAATGGACTCCAAATCTGAAATCAGATCGAAATTTCGAGTCAGAACGCCTTTCGAACGGTTTAAAACGGGTATTTACGGAAAAGTCAACTCGTTGGTCAAAGTCAACCCGGTCAAGCTTTGACCAGAAATCGATTTGACTAAACCGACCGGTTTACCCTAACCGAAACGAAATCAATTTAAACCGGTCAAACCAGTGGTTAACCGAGTCAACCGAGTTGACTCACTGAGTTGACTCGGACGAGTTGACCGAGTCACCGGCGAGTTACCGGCGACGGTCAACGGCGGCGACGGCGGATATTCCGGCGGCGGGGGACGGTGGTCCGGCGGTGGCGACGTTTTCCGGCGGCGCGCGTGTACCTCACGCGCGCAGAGGCGAAACTTCCGGAGGCGCGTGCGGCTTCGTCCGGACTCCGATTGAGGCGTTTTTGGTGGCCACGGATTCGTCTCGTCGAGAGGAACACGATGGTAGTCTTGGATTCACGAGATTCATCACGGTTAGAAAGTTATGGTCGATTTACTAAAACGGCCGAAACTTAACTCAAAAACATGGCGGTTTTCGATTACCTTTGGTTGCGGATGATGGTGGTGACGAGCTTGACGACGTCCTGGCGTGTGGTGGCTCCGGCGACGAGCTCAGGTGAGCTTTCTTCTCTTCTTCTTCTTCTTCTTCTCTCTCCTCTCTCTCTCTCTATCTCTCTCTCTCTCTCTCTCTCTCTATCTCTCTCTCTCTCTCTTTCTTAAGTTTTATAGAAGTTGGAGATGGTGGGGAAGAAGGTGGAGATGGTGGAAGAGAAGGTGGAAGTGGTGGGGTTGGAGAAGAAGTGGGAGATGGTGGGAGTGGTGGGTCATTACAATTTTGTTAGTGAAAACTGTCCCCAATTAATATCATATCTTCCATGAGAATACATAAAAATTGGCTTACTTAAATTTGAATGAAGTCTTAACAAATGCAAAACCTCATCGATGAACGATGCATCCTCACGAGCTTTCAGTTGGGCTTGTTCTTCCTCTCCTTTGGACGAAGGACGATGAGATATGATATATTATCCTCTTTTGAACAGTCATCGTCTCCAATTTCATTGTTGTCTCCTTCCTTGCTAAACTTTCACAAGCTTCTTTTTAACATGCACTCTACAGCCTTCTTTTTCTTCTGAAACCATTCCATTCACATATTTCCTTGTCGCACAATTCCTCGTATATAATCTCATAACTGGGATCATCAACAATGATCTTACATACACGCTCACGCTCTTATCCTTTATTGCTTTCAATTTCAATCGCATGTTCAACATGTACTGTTCATTTTCTGTCTCAGTGTGTGCAAGTTTTTTCTATTTACCACCTCATCAAAATTTTATGAAATGCGATTCGTGAAGAAAGAAAATATATTTAGATGATTTTCTCAAAATATATTCGTGAAGAATTTTTTTATATTTTTGTTTTATTAGGTCGTCTTATTCCTATTAGATCTAAGATTCAAAGGGCTATAAACACTTTTAGGTTAATTTTACTCTATATATATATATATATATTATTATTTTTTAACATTATGATCTATCTATAATTAGCTTTTTAAAAATTTGAAAACCAATGCAAATGTTTCATTCGGATGTACCATGGAATATAATCATTGGAGGACAATATACCTTGACTAATTCATGTCAAATAGCGAATGTACTGTTCTTTAGATTAATATAAAGTAGGTAGGTATGTTCTAGCAAAAATAGATGAATATATTTAAGTTATTATTTTCCTCAAAATTTATGGTTTAACTAGTTTTTCAGAATTTTAAGGTTTTTTACTAACTATTTTCAGGTATGTTTTAGCAAATATAGATGAATATATACTTAAGTCATTAATTTGTGTATCTGTTAAAATTATATGTCCACGCAGTTTTTGTTTAAAGCCTAAGAACTAAAAAGCATATTCCTAAGCAAACTTGCAAACAAAGAAGCATTTTTTTTTGTCATCTAGTATTTATTAAAGGGACAAAGCCCAAAGGAAAAAGCCTAAAACACATTACAAAGATCAAACTAGGAAGCCCAAAACAGAAAGGCAAACTAAAGGAGCCACTTGGGCCTTAAGCCCGTCGAACTAAAACCCGTAAGAGATACGTGTTGAAGCCTTCACCAACGAGGAACACGCGTCATAACATCGCCACTCGAAGGTCACGTGCCCTAAGGCCGAAACGCCACCGCACAACACCGGCAAGAGCATCACCGACGGCCTGCTAATCGGAGATCCACCGGAACCATACCGGAAACAGGATCCCGTGCAAAGCAACCGCGACGTCAATATTTGGAGGTGAAAACCCAGCCACACTGCTTTATCTTCCATCGCCGAGATGTGAAAAAAAAATTCTTCTTCAGGAGGAGTTCCAATCGAACATCGCCATCAAATCAATCGAGCAGGAAATCGCTTGGAACAGAACAGAACAAAGAAGAAGAGACAATACAGAATCTGATCTAACCCGTAACCATTCGCCGTCAAACATCAGAGGATGCTGCGAAGCGGATCCAAAAGCCGGCGGTCCAACACCACAGAGGAAAGCGTGGTCCCCGGAGCCAAGAGCTGGCGGTCCAACCTCGTAAAAGAGGTGTGGTCCCCGGAGCCAGAAGCCGGTCGTCCACCATATGAAAGATGCGACACCGGAACAGAGCCAGTCATGCGATGCTTTATAAACCATCGACGCCGGAGAGAAAAACCCGATGAAACACGGATTGAGACAGATCTGAACTCCGGAGACAAGCCGGTGAGGCGGATCGACGACTTTCTCTCTGCTTTCTCTCTGAGAGAGAGAGAGAGAGAGAGAGAGAGAGAGAGAGTAGAGAGAGAGAGAGAGAGAGAGCGAGTATATAGAGCGCGCTCTCTATCTAGCGCTATTCTCTAGCTCTATCTCTGAGAGAGAGAGCTCGATCTCTCTCTCTCTCCTCTCTCTCGCTCTCTCCGCTAGATCTCTCTCTCGTCTCTCTCTATCTCTCTACTCTCTCTCTCTCCTGCCTCTAATCTAGACAGCCTATAGTAGAGAGACAGAGACGACGAAAGATATAAGATCTCCCTCCCTCCCTACACTCCTCAACTCCTCCATGTCCCTTCGGTAGTCCTCTCTCATCTTCTCTCTCTCTCCTAGCACTCTATCCCGTCTCTCTCATCTCTCTCTATCTAGCTCCTTCTCTCTCATCCTCTATAGAGCTACGAGAGAGAGAGAGAGAGAGACGCTTGTTTATTACCTTTGCAAACAAAGAAGCATATTCTGCGCAATCACAAATCAATAATAAATAAATACAAGTTAACGTCTATACATATCCTCATCCTTTTTCTTTTTTTACACATTTCATATCCTCATTTCACATTCTACATTTTGCTAAATTTTGTGAATATACACTCGATTCCTGAATTTTAAATCGCATAGCCGATTTTTAATTCTTTATCTCGAAAACTGAAAAATAAATATAAAAATAGGAATACAAATGTTCTTCGAAAACAAATATATAAGATAAATAATTTGATTATTCAATTTCGGATAAATACGTTTTCTCCTTCCTAGGTTGAGAATGATATTAAATAGCACCGTTGCAAAGAAGAAGCGAGAAAACACAACACGAAAGAATATTTCGAGGAAGAAGAAAATAAAGATTTTGAAGGGTAGACCCCATTAGAGAGAGATCAAAAAAAAAGATTTTTCCACACGCAAAGGGTTCCTCTATGGATCATGTCTTCATCTAGTAGAGAGCTCTCGTTATTGATTTGAAGCCCTAATGAGATCAATCGACCATCGTCTAATGGAGGAATCGTCTTCCCTTTCTTCTTCCCACTATTTCTCTATTTTCACGAACTACCCTCTGCTTTCCGCCGTATTAGCTTTCACCATCGCACAATTCATCAAGTTCTTCACCACCTGGTACGTTTACTACTCTATATGTAGTTTCTGAGAATGTTTTAATAGACAAAGACAGAGATTTTACCGACAACTCTGTTTGTATGTTTTGTCAAAAGGTATAAGGAAAAGAGATGGGATCTGAAACGGCTTGTTGGGTCTGGAGGAATGCCTTCCATCACATTCAGCAACTGTTACAGCTCTTGCTATGGCCGTTGGTTTACAAGAAGGCTTTGGAGGATCTCTTTTCGCTATGCTTTCATTCTCACTTCCATTGTATGGCTTATTCAATCACTTTTCTTATCAGTTTTGATGGTTAGGCTTGAGGAGAGGATTAAATAGTTAGGGGGTTTTGTGTTTTATTTTTTTCTGCGGCAGGTTATGTGTGATGCAACTGGTGTAAGATTACATGCTGGACGCCAAGCTGAGGTTTTTCTTTTGTTTGTTTTCTCTTTTTTTTGTTTAGCATCTGTTTTTATTTTTGGCTGATTTGGGTCTGTTTCATTTCCAGGTTCTCAATCAGATTGTGTATGAACTTCCTTCAGAGCATCCCCCGCTGAAAGCAGACCCTTGCGTGAACTTCTAGGTCATACCCCTCCACAGGTAAGCGAATAATGCAAAATTGAGGCAGCTCAGATCAATAGTGATGGCTTTCATGTTAGACCATATCTGTTTCTGTGTCATCAGGTCATTATGGGTGGGATCCTGGGAACTGCTACAGCAGTTGTTGGCTACTTAGTCACCTTGACAGCCAAGTAGCCTAAGGTGCAGCAAGAGCTCACCTCTTCTCTGATCCATCCTGTGTGAAAGCCTCTGGTATGTAGCTGAATCAGCCATGACAAGCAAATGGTTCATGGACCCATGTTTCTTTCCGGTGCTCAGCTTTATCATTAACAACATAGTATAGGTTTGGGTCTTGTAAGAAACATGAAAAAAGGTCATTACACGGATATATGATGTGGTAACAGAGGAGCTTTTGCCTGAACTAACAAACGAGTATGATATGTTTAGATACAGCAGGATCATTACTTCTAAACTCAGATTTATGAAAACCTCTATATCTATAGTGGATCTTTGTTAAATTGCAAAGGAGGGTCAAATCCAAAACATCGCCAAGCAATGGAACCTCTCTTTAAATTATTACTGATATCCCACCCGTAGAAGAGTGTCGTATCCTTTTCTTTTTTTCTTGGGTCAAAATTGTCATATTCTTTTTCCACTATATCTACATAGAAGCCTTTAAGGTAATGCTAATAATCTCTAGTTATTCTAGGTCATTAAACACATCTCTTAGTTTATATTAACTTATGTCTCCTCTGCCACTTTGAAGGTGGCATGAGCTATATCTGAAATGATTCCTTTAGTGGCGATATTATAAGGAGGACCTCTTTACTTTTCTTGTCGGTACAAACCTCATGAAACAAACAGATAGATTTAATTAACCAAAGACGTCATATGAGAGAGTCTTGATCAGCATATGGAACATACTGTCTTCTCCGACCAGTAAGAGCTCCAAGATCAGCAGTCCGAAGATTCACCATCAAGAATATGTATGGAGGTGTGTGACCTTAAAGAATTCTCCTAGTAAGAAGAGCTATGAAGCGATCAAAAATAACATTTATACTCTTCCTAGTGAATTTGTTGGAAAACTGAGATACAAAGAGAGAAACATGTGCTTAATCTTAATAAACAACCTGGCTATTAGTAACAAACCCGATCCAACTGTAAGCAATTCTAGACTTCAAGACTGAGTTGAGAAGCAATGTTTTGCATTATTGATTATTCTGATCATGGTTCTTCACTGATAGGCCATAAATTTTACCTACTTTTATCCATCCATGGTTTGTAAGTTTTTTAATAACTAATTACTATGTTTTAGAGTCTTTTTAGAGTATTTACAGGTTCAGGTACGTTGTAGAGAAATATGGTGATTTTTCAGTCTTTTGGAGCTTACTGCATAGACGCATCAGATGTTTAGCTATGGATGGAGACCTTACCACCGCCACCGTTAGATTAAGCCTAGAACTTTGAGTTAGTTTTCCAATGCCACTGGTATGAGGTCAATCAGCATCCTGTAGCAGAAGTTATGCATGTGTTACTAAAGAGTGGTCAGTTTGCCTCGCGAGAGGAAGCTGACGAGGAATAAAGGAATATCGATCGATGGTGCACCCTTGGCATCGATCGACGGTGTTTCCAGAATGCAGGCTGAATATATTTTATGACTAATTTAGGTCCAGAAATTACCACAAATTACCAGAATATCCCTACACGACTAAAAATCCTATTTTACTGTTTCTTAGCCATTGTTGACGGTTATGCTTCATACTATTCTAGACAGAGAGCTTAGGATTAGAAAGAGAGATCTGTACACCTTGAGAGATGGAAGATCTTGAACTCCCTTTGTTTTTTTATTCTATTCTGTTTTTATTTATCTATTGCAGTATAATTCTGATCATCATAATGTTTCCTATAAATATGTCTGAGTAGTTCTCTTGTTAGATTAGGGTTTTTCAAAGGTTAACTTATGGTTTGCTAAATCTATATTTTGTTAGGGTGATTTAATTAGTTCTTCATCTAGTTGTTCTTATTACTAAGCTTAGGGTTGATAAACCTTGAACTTAGATCTTAGGATTGATTAGTGCAAGTGAGAGCTTGGCCTGTTGCCTGAATAAAACTAGTATGATCTTATTAGTTAGGCACACGAGAGTTGGTCTAGGTGATTAGAGAACACATCAAACCTATTCGTTAAAGCTTGCTAGAAGTAGTGTCGATCGACACTCCATAAGATATATCGATCGACAGTCAATACCAGACATCGATCGACAATCCATAGGAGACATCAATCGACACTCCCTTAGGACTTTCATACGAGAGTTGATAGATTATAACTTCAGCTTGAATTCGAGAACAATTAATATTCATAAATCCCTAATAACCTAATAAGTTTGCATACTTGTCATACCTGAAAATTTACATGAATCTAGGTATTTTCCCAACTTGTTAACAACCTCAATTCAATCAACTAAACAACTTGTTCACCCAATCTTCACTTCATTTACTGCTTACAACTTGCTTTTCTAGCTTTATTTCAAATACTATAAATCTATTGTGTAATCCTAGAGTCTCTGTGGATACGATACCTAAGCACTAAAACTGAACCTTTTATTTGAGAGAGTAATTCACTCCTTAGGGTAATTTGAGTGATATATTCACCCATGTTAAAAATATATACTACAGTTTAATTATAAATGCAGATATATTTTTTATAATTCAAACCAATAAAAATTTAATAACACAACAAAATCAGAAATTTACAATTTATTATCATTGACTCATAAAACAGCATTAAAGATTATCATTTTGAAACAAAAAAAAGTCCAGAACATTTATCTTATGAAATGGAAGATTATAATTTAATGGTTTATTCGAGTTTCGGTTTGTTTGAAGACATGAAACTTGATCCCATTTGGATATTTTTAAGTTATGTTATGATTAATTTTGGGTTTCTTAGGATTTGTTCGAATTAGTATAATACACTATAAACTTAGTTGAACTCATTTTAGTTTTGGATTTGGTTATACATCAGATTTTGGTTATCCAAATATTTGCTTGTGATTCAAAGTACACAGTTTAGTTTGGCAAATTTAAACAATTTTACTAACAAAAGCTTTGTGAAATGATTTGAAGTGTTTGTTAAGAGGTAAAAACAAACAAATAAAAAACTAGCAACATCCAAATGTTTGGCATTGTTGCAGAGTGTCTAGCCCTTTTGGTTGCACAAGTTGTGATCATATCAACAGGTTTCTCGAACCTTGTCTACAAGTTAGACTGTCAAGAACTCATTCACCTTCTTTCAGAGAATTGGTCATTTGATGTTCATTGGATCATTTTTGCTATTCGATTCCTTATCTTTCTTTTTGGTGTTTTATATGTTCAATTTATGTGTTGTATTTACGCTATGGCAAACTCTTTGGGTTGTGATGTCTTCCTATGTTATAACACCTCCTCCTCTTATGGAGTTTTAAACTCTTAAGATAATGAAGTAAAGTTTGACCAAAAAATAATAAAAAAAATAAAAAATAAAAAAACTAGCAACTATAAACTTTATAAAGTAGAAATCTTATTTAAATTTATAAATAAAGCACAATTATTTAATCTTCAAATGCAAACGTATTTATACTTCAAATACAATTGTTAAAAGATACAATCTTTAATCTTTGACCAAATATCTCTTTCTATAGTCTATTCCTTGTATATTAAAAGAGAAGCATTACAACATTCAATATGATATTTATTATCATTAAAATGATTCTTAGAAGTACTAGAGAATTAAGTTGGTCCATATAAACATATACTATATTTTTATTAAACTAATCATAAAATAATTATTAATATACAAAATATAGTTTCCTTAAATAAAAGCTATGAAATTACCTAATATGATTAAAATATATATTGCAATTAATGATTTCGAATAATAAAGATTTTGTAACAATTTTTATATCTTTCATCTTTTTTTGCTTAATTTATCTTAATAATATAAAATTAAACAATCATATTCACCATATAATAAAATTTATATTTTTCGTATATGTTACATTTTCAAATTTTAAAAACAACTTTAAATTACTAAAGTTGTTAAAAATCTCACATTTAAAATTTTATGCTCAATAGTTTAGAAAAAATCAAGTCGACAATAGATCTAAAGAACCCGTTCACACAAAACCTAATCCCCTTTTCATTTTTCTTTTATAGGTGACTATTTTTTTCCCAAAAAAATTAAAATAGTTGACAGATTTGGCCAAACTCATTTTTAACATATTAGGCTTTTAAACAACCATTTAGTCCGTTGAATATTATGCTAAAGTTTAGCATAAAACCCAACACATATGTTAGATATATTTCACAAAGTCAATAATTTCATATCTACTATTAATATATAAAAAGTATTTAAACACTCAAATATATTGTTATGTTGATGTCATTACAATACGGTATAATGTATTGTATGGGTAACAAATACCTAATGTAGAGTTTTAAAAACATATTTAATCTCGCGCAAGACGCGGAAGACGCGGATTATTACTTGTAATTGCTTATTCAATAGTATTTTGAGTATTTATCCGGGGGTTGAATTTGTCTTTGGTAAAATTTCTCTTGAAATGTTAATTTTTTTAATATTTGGATATCCTTTCGGATTCAGATTCAAGTAAAATTCATAAGCCAAAACACCGTAAAACAAGATCGATATTTATGTTGGATTCTGTTAATTCGGATTTATTTTCATGGGATCAGTTCGATCTATTAGGTTCAGTTTATTTGATCCTCTCTACATCATACCATCACCCATAAATTCGATAGGCTCTGTTTGTATAAATTATTAATAATATTTTTAGAACAGTGTGTGTATAAATTGTGACAAAAATTCTTATAACACGCTACCATGTATCACAATCAGTGAACAAAGTTTAAGCATTGCTGTCCAGCATTTTGAAACATTGTTTTTATATCACTAAACCACACCGAAGAGCAAGTCACGAAACAAAAGGCATGAACGAACTATGGACTAAACGACTGTAACTTCAAACGATTATGTCCACAGAACCAAATACTTCTTTCATTGATTGTCGCATATTACAATAACTACATAAATTTATCTGATATTGTGTTCGTCGTTCCATATCAACTACTTACTAATTTGACAGAACATTAGGAACCAATACTTCTTTCATTGATTGTCGCCTATTACAATAACTACATAAAATTTATCTGATAATGTGTTCGTCGTTCCATATCAACTACTTACTAATTTGACAAAACATAGGAACCAAACAATTCTTTGATATACA
>NW_026015758.1:0-56972 GCF_020379485.1 Brassica napus
CCGCATGAGCCGGAATGTATTTCCTCCATTACTTTCCTCGCCTTTTCTCCTTCCAGGCACGTCAGGAGTGGTCGGAGGAGAATCTCCATTTGTAGATTTCGCCGTCCACTGTTACGTAGCGTGCGGCCTGTGTTCGGATCTTGCGAGCTGCCCATTTTTCGGTGGGCAGTTGCCCGTCGATAATGTAGTCTCGAATCGTCTGAAGCCATGGGGTATCACAGCCGTAATCAGATTGCTCCGATGGTGGTGGTATCATAATTTCTTCTCCTCGTCGTCTTGACCCTCTATGAGATGACAACGACTGCGGTCCGATACTCGGATGTTCGATGAATTCGACCGGAATTACCCTTTTGAGTCCTGGATCGGAACTTGATGCTAAGGCCGCGAGGGCGTCCGCCTGGACATTCTCGGAACGGGGGATCCGGGTAAGGCGCGAAACAGTCAAAGTCTTGAGCTAGACCTTGGACCAGTTTGAGGTACGCGTCATCCGTTCGTCTCTGGCTTCATACTCTCCGCTGAATTGACTGGCCACAAACTGGGAGTCGCAGTAAGCGTGGAGATTACGTATTTTTAAGCCGTGAGCCAAACGTTAGACCTGCGATTAATGCTTCGTATTCGGCCTCGTTGTTTGAGGCATGGAATTCCGCCTGAACGATTGTTCCAATCTCGCTCGTTGGAGATGTGAGACGGATCCCGATACCCGATCCTTGCTTGGATGAGGATCCGTCGACGTGGAGGAGCCAAGTGGAATTTGGTTCCTCATTGGTTATTGCTCCCGTTGGAAGTTCGACCAAAAAGTCTGCGAGCACTTGTGATTTTGCGCTCGTCCTTGGTCGGTATTCGATGTCATACTCGCTCAACTCGACCCGCCCACTTAGCCAATCGGCCTGATTGACTTGGGCTATGCAAAATTGTCCGTAAGGGAAAAGTCGTTTGAGGATGACAATCGTGTGGGATTGGAAATATGGTCTTAGTTTTCGGGCCGATGTTACGACCGCGCATGCCAATTTTTCCATCAACGGATACCTAGATTCGGCATCCAGCAAGGTTTTGCTTATGTAAAAAATAGGTTTCTGCTCCCCGCGTTCTTCCCTGATCAGGACTCCGCTTACGGCTGTTGCCGACACCGTTATGTACAAGAATAAAGGCTCCCCTTCCACGGGTTTTGCGAGGACTGGAGGAGTAGCTAAATAACGCTTCAGCTGTTGGAAGGCGTTTTCGCACTCTTCCGTCCATTCGAATTTTTTATTTCCTCGCAGGACGTCGTAGAAGGGCAGGCACTTATCTGTTGATCGTGAAATAAATCGGTTAAGTGCTGCGATTCTGCCGGTCAGTCTTTGGACTTCCCGTTTATTCTTCGGTGAAGCCATCTCGATTAGAGCGTTGATCTGTTTTGGATTTGCTTCGATGCCGCGGTATGTGACCAAGTAGCCGAGGATTCCCCTGATGCCACGGCGGGAATCTACATTTGTCGGGTTGAGCTTCATGTTATGGGAGTTTAGTTGTGCAAAGCATTCTTCGAGATTGTGACACGTGATCTCTTGCTTTGAGGGATTTGACGAGCATGTCGTCGATATAAACCTCCATCGTTTTTCCGAGTTGTTTGGAGAACATTCGGTTCACGAGTCGTTGGTAGTCCACCAGCGTTTTTGAGGCCGAAGGGCATGACCTTGTAGCAATAAGTTCTGTGATCGGTAATGAACGCAGTCTTTTCACGATCGTCGGGATTCATCCTAATTTGATTTTAACCTGAGAAGGCATCCATGAAGGAAGGATAAGAGTTCGTTGCCCGTGTTGTTGCTTCTACCAATCGATCGATATGTGGTAGAGGGAAGCTATCTTTTGGACACGCCTTGTTTAGGTCGGTAAAATCTACGCAAACTCGCCACTTCCCGTTTTTTCTTTTTGACTACTACGGGTTGGCGAGCCAGTCCGGGTATCTTACTTCCGTTATCGACCCACTTTAAGCAGTTTTTCGACCTCATCGTTTACTGCGGCAGCACGTTCGGGTCCTCCTAACTTCCGTCTTTTCTTTTGACGGGTTTGAATGTTGGGTCGTTATTCAGCTCGTGACATGTTATGTTAATGTTGATTCCCGGCATATCTTCCGCAGCCCATGCGAAAGTATTAAGGTTCTTTTTAAGACAGGTTATGAGTTCTGTCCTTAAAGGTCGTGGAGATTGGCTCCAATCTCGATGCAGCGTTCTGGGAAGGCTTCGTCGAGACAGATCGTTACCACGGGTTCGCATGTTGGCTCGCGTTTTTCATCTAGAGCTGCGATGCTGCGAGACTGCCCAGAAGAATTCCGCTGAATCCTACTTCGCGTATCTTTGCTGGAGGAGGTCTTTTCTCCGCTCTCTTAGGAGTGATTTCGAGATCGGTCTCTTTCGTTTTAGTTCCGCGGCGAAACAACACCTGTGAAACTCTCGGATTTCCCCAAATTACCTCGACTCCGTTGGGGTCGGGAACTTGAGGCAAAGATGGTAGTAGGTTGATGGGATCGCGCGCATGGTGTTCAGCCATGGCGTTCCCATGATAAAGTTGTAAGATGCGGGGCAGTCAACGACTAGAAACTCTGTGACGTTTGTCACGGTTCCGGCTTTGACAGCGAGTCTAATCGATCCATAGGCCATGGTCGTTTCCCCCGAAAGTCCTAGCAGTGGGCTTGGAAAATTTCGCGACTTCGGATTGATTGATCCCATCTTTTCAAGAGTGTCTTTGAAGATGATATGGCCGAGCTTCCGGTATCGATTAGCACTCTAGCGACGTCGAATCTCGAATTGTCAACTCGATAACAAGGAGATCGTTTCGAGGTTTGGCTCGATCGATCGTTTCTCCCCCCTTGAATAGATGACGTTCGCACACATCGAATCTTGCACATGTCGCTCCTGATCGTTGAGGGTTGCGGGTTAGATTGATCCGTAAGTCCCCCTCCTTCTAGCGCCAAACTGTGGGAACCGAAATTCACACTGTCGATTCCGTTTAAATAGGAACTAGGAAAACCCTAATTTCCCAGAGGACCCAGATATTGCTAATTACCACACGTCAAGCAATCAGAACACGAGAATAACAACGATAAAAATAAGAATCGAAAAAAAAAAGCGAGCAAAGAAGATCTTATTCCGAATCTGCGTATTGAGCGTTTACAACAAGGTATTAGCCTGGCTCGAGAGCTGTCGGCGAGATTCCTAGTTCTAGCAACCCTAAGACGGCTAAACCTAATTGAGTCGCAGCTCGAAATAACAAAAACGGGAAAATTGCCAATTGCTCTAAGTGCTAAGTTTGCTCTGAAAAATTCCTTTGCTCTCGCCTAGGACTCCTTATATACTAGCTCCAAGGTTTTCGGTTACGCTTTTACTCTTCTGCCCTTAAGCCGTCATAGCATAAAATGGAGATATTCCATTTTTCCCGATCTTACACAATTATCTCAAAACTCTCCGTATTTATCGCGGAAACTTGACATTTATCCTTCCTCGTGGGGCCAAGCGTGAACCATGCTGGGTTTACGGTCTTTTGGTTAGGAAAAATCAGGATGGGCCTCGAGTCGGTTTTAGGTCCCTTTGGGCCGTCTTCCGACTCGACACGTTTACTACGAGTTTCCAAGTTTCTAATCCGCGAAGTTTGATCGAGAATTAGTAAAAAAAAATAGCGGGAAACATGGACTGAGCTTGCTACGGTCTTCGGGAGATAGCATTCGAAGGTTTGACGAGAATGCAAGGACTGGTGTCGTATCCATGTTCGGAAAGGTTTCAATCGCTACACAGCGACCGAACTTTGGCTCGAGCCCGGTCGCTACGTAGCGACTGAGCGAGACGAGTGCTCGGTCGCTACGTGCGACTGAGCTTTGGCTTGAGCTCGGTCGCTACGTAGCGACCGAGCGGGGACTTCGCTCGGTGCTACGTACGCCGGCTTTGGCTTAAGCTCGGTGCTACGTTGCGACCGAGCGGGGAACGATCGTTCGGTCGCTACGTAGCGACGAGCTTTGGCTTTGAGCTCGGTCGCTACGTAGGCGACCGATCGGGATGATCGCTCGGTCGCTACGTAGCGACCGAGCTTTGGCTCGAGGCTCGGTCGCTACGTAGCGACCGAGCGGGACGCGCGCTCGGTCGCTACGTAGCGACCGATCTTGGCTTGCACTCGGCGCTACGTAGCGACCGAGCAGGGACGATCGCTCGGTCGATACTAGCGACGAGCGGACGGACGCTCGTCGCTTGCGTAACGACCCTTTCGAGCTTTCGTCGACATCTCATTCTCTTCCGAAAGCTTTTTCGAAAGAAGAGTCTATTTCGAAAAGTACTCTTCGAGAAATCTTATTTCTTCCTCGGACGTTTTTTGAATGTTAAATTTGTCGAAAACCGTTTTAGCCCAATGGTCTCTGGGGCTTTCCGCAATGGTTCTATGGGTGACGTAGTTCCTCACGGTTCAAAAGTTATGAGGTTTCCAAGTTTAGACTCGTTTTAGGCTGAAAAATAAAAATAAAAAGGGGTGCAACACGAGGACTTCCCGGGAGGTCACCCATCCTAGTACTACTCTCGCCAAACCGCTTAGCTGAAGAGTTCTGATGGGATCCAGTGCATTAGTGCTGGTATGATCGCACCCGTAAGTACAACTCGCATTTCCGTATATTCTTTGTTTCGGCCAATCCAAGTGTAAGGCGTGGGGCCCACATGATTTTCTGGCCGTTTTGATTGAGCGAAAAAGTGCGTCGAGGTTAATGGCGTTAAGAAAGCATCAAAAACAACCTGAGAATCCGCTTTCGATCTTTTTTAAGTGACGTAACTTTCTGCATCCCGTTTGAGGGTCAAAACGGCTGAATTTGAGCCCAAAAAATTGCACCGTCTATTCACCGCCCATTATGGTTTCGGGGCTTTCCGAAATGGTGTTATGGGCGACGTAGTTCCTCACGGTTCAAAAGTTATGAGGTTTCCAAGTTTAGACTCTTTTTAGGCTGAAAAATAAAAATAAAAAATAAAAGGGGTGCAACATGAGGACTTCCCGGGAGGTCACCCATCCTAGTACTACTCTCGTCCAAGCACGCTTAGCTGCGGAGATGTGATAGGATCCAGTGCATTAGTGCTGGTATAATCGCACCCGTCAGTACAACACTCTCGTTTCTATATATCCTTTTCTCGGCCAATACAAGTGTAAGGCTGTGGGGCCCACATGATTTTCTGGCCGTTTTGTTTCGAGCGAAAAAGTGCGTCGAGGTTAATGGCGTTAAGAAAGCCTCAAAAACACCCTGAGAAACTGCTTTCGATCTTTTTTACGTGCCGTAATTTTCTGCATCCCGTTTGAGGGTCAAAACGGCTGAATTTGAGCCCGAAAAATTGCACCGTCTATTCACCGCCCATTATGGTCTCTGGGGCTTTCCGCAATGGTTCTATGGGTGACGTAGTTCCTCACGGTTCAAAAGTTATGAGGTTTCCAAGTTTAGACTCGTTTTAGGCTGAAAAATAAAAATAAAAAGGGGTGCAACACGAGGACTTCCCGGGAGGTCACCCATCCTAGTACTACTCTCGCCCAACCACGCTTAGCTGCAGAATTCTGATGGGATCCAGTGCATTAGTGCTGGTATGATCGCACCCGTCAGTACAACACTCGCGTTTTCGTATATTTTTGTTCCGGCCAATCCAAGTGTAAGGTCGTGGGGCCCACATGATTTTCTGGCCGTTTGTTTCGAGCGAAAAAGTGCGTCGAGGTTAATGGCGTTAAGAAAGCCTCAAAAACACCTGAGAAACTGCTTTCGATCTTTTTTACGTGCCGTAATTTTCTGCATCCCGTTTGAGGGTCAAAACGGCTGAATTTGAGCCCGAAAAATTGCACCGTCTATTCACCGCCCATTATGGTGTCTGGGGCTTTCCGAAATGGTGTTATGGGCGACGTAGTTCCTCACGGTTCAAAAGTTATGAGGTTTCCAAGTTTAGACTCTTTTTAGGCTGAAAAATAAAAATAAAAAATAAAAGGGATGCAACATGAGGACTTCCCGGGAGGTCACCCATCCTAGTACTACTCTCGTCCAAGCACGCTTAGCTGCGGAGATGTGATAGGATCCAGTGCATTAGTGCTGGTATAATCGCACCCGTCAGTACAACACTCTCGTTTCTATATATCCTTTTCTCGGCCAATACAAGTGTAAGGCTGTGGGGCCCACATGATTTTCTGGCCGTTTTGTTTCGAGCGAAAAAGTGCGTCGAGGTTAATGGCGTTAAGAAAGCCTCAAAAACACCCTGAGAAACTGCTTTCGATCTTTTTTACGTGCCGTAATTTTCTGCATCCCGTTTGAGGGTCAAAACGGCTGAATTTGAGCCCGAAAAATTGCACCGTCTATTCACCGCCCATTATGGTTTCTGGGGCTTTCCGAAATGGTGTTATGGGCGACGTAGTTCCTCACGGTTCAAAAGTTATGAGGTTTCCAAGTTTAGACTCTTTTTAGGCTGAAAAATAAAAATAAAAATAAAAGGGATGCAACATGAGGACTTCCCGGGAGGTCACCCATCCTAGTACTACTCTCGTCAAAGCACGCTTAGCTGCGGAGATGTGATAGGATCCAGTGCATTAGTGCTGGTATAATCGCACCCGTCAGTACAACACTCTCGTTTCTATATATCCTTTTCTCGGCCAATACAAGTGTAAGGCTGTGGGGCCCACATGATTTTCTGGCCGTTTTGTTTCGAGCGAAAAAGTGCGTCGAGGTTAATGGCGTTAAGAAAGCCTCAAAAACACCCTGAGAAACTGCTTTCGATCTTTTTTACGTGCCGTAATTTTCTGCATCCCGTTTGAGGGTCAAAACGGCTGAATTTGAGCCCAAAAAATTGCACCGCCCATTATGGTCTCTGGGGCTTTCCGCAATGGTTCTATGGGTGACGTAGTTCCTCACGGTTCAAAAGTTATGAGGTTTCCAAGTTTAGACTCGTTTTAGGCTGAAAAATAAAAATAAAAAGGGGTGCAACACGAGGACTTCCCGGGAGGTCACCCATCCTAGTACTACTCTCGCCAAACCCCGCTTAGCTGAAGAGTTCTGATGGGATCCAGTGCATTAGTGCTGGTATGATCGCACCCGTCAGTACAACACTCGCGTTTCCGTATATTCTTTGTTTCGGCCAATCCAAGTGTAAGGCCGTGGGGCCCACATGATTTTCTGGCCGTTTTGTTTTGAGCGAAAAAGTGCGTCGAGGTTAATGGCGTTAAGAAAGCATCAAAAACAACCTGAGAATCCGCTTTCGATCTTTTTTAAGTGCCGTAATTTTCTGCATCCCGTTTGAGGGTCAAAACGGCTGAATTTGAGCCCAAAAAATTGCACCGTCTATTCACCGCCCATTATGGTTTCGGGGGCTTTCCGAAATGGTGTTATGGGCGACGTAGTTCCTCACGGTTCAAAAGTTATGAGGTTTCCAAGTTTAGACTCTTTTTAGGCTGAAAAATAAAAATAAAAATAAAAGGGGTGCAACATGAGGACTTCCCGGGAGGTCACCCATCCTAGTACTACTCTCGTCCAAGCACGCTTAGCTGCGGAGATGTGATAGGATCCAGTGCATTAGTGCTGGTATAATCGCACCCGTCAGTACAACACTCTCGTTTCTATATATCCTTTTCTCGGCCAATACAAGTGTAAGGCTGTGGGGCCCACATGATTTTCTGGCCGTTTTGTTTCGAGCGAAAAAGTGCGTCGAGGTTAATGGCGTTAAGAAAGCCTCAAAAACACCCTGAGAAACTGCTTTCGATCTTTTTTACGTGCCGTAATTTTCTGCATCCCGTTTGAGGGTCAAAACGGCTGAATTTGAGCCCAAAAAATTGCACCGTCTATTCACCGCCCATTATGGTTTCGGGGGCTTTCCGAAATGGTGTTATGGGCGACGTAGTTCCTCACGGTTCAAAAGTTATGAGGTTTCCAAGTTTAGACTCTTTTTAGGCTGAAAAATAAAAATAAAAAATAAAAGGGATGCAACATGAGGACTTCCCGGGAGGTCACCCATCCTAGTACTACTCTCGTCCAAGCACGCTTAGCTGCGGAGATGTGATAGGATCCAGTGCATTAGTGCTGGTATAATCGCACCCGTCAGTACAACACTCTCGTTTCTATATATCCTTTTCTCGGCCAATACAAGTGTAAGGTTGTGGGGCCCACATGATTTTCTGGCCGTATTGTTTCGAGCAAAAAAGTGCGTCGAGGTTAATGGCGTTAAGAAAGCCTCAAAAACACCCTGAGAAACTGCTTTCGATCTTTTTTACGTGCCGTAATTTTCTGCATCCCGTTTGAGGGTCAAAACGGCTGAATTTGAGCCCAAAAAATTGCACCGCCCATTATGGTCTCTGGGGCTTTCCGCAATGGTTCTATGGGTGACGTAGTTCCTCACGGTTCAAAAGTTATGAGGTTTCCAAGTTTAGACTCGTTTTAGGCTGAAAAATAAAAATAAAAAGGGGTGCAACACGAGGACTTCCCGGGAGGTCACCCATCCTAGTACTACTCTCGCCAAACCCCGCTTAGCTGAAGAGTTCTGATGGGATCCAGTGCATTAGTGCTGGTATGATCGCACCCGTCAGTACAAAACTCGCGTTTCCGTATATTCTTTGTTTCGGCCAATCCAAGTGTAAGGCGTGGGGCCCACATGATTTTCTGGCCGTTTTGATTTGAGCGAAGAAGTGAGTCGAGGTTAATGGCGTTAAGAAAGCATCAAAAACAACCTGAGAATCCGCTTTCGATCTTTTTTAAGTGACGTAACTTTCTGCATCCCGTTTGAGGGTCAAAACGGCTGAATTTGAGCCCAAAAAATTGCACCGTCTATTCACCGCCCATTATGGTTTCGGGGGCTTTCCGAAATGGTGTTATGGGCGACGTAGTTCCTCACGGTTCAAAAGTTATGAGGTTTCCAAGTTTAGACTCTTTTTAGGCTGAAAAATAAAAATAAAAAATAAAAGGGGTGCAACATGAGGACTTCCCGGGAGGTCACCCATCCTAGTACTACTCTCGTCCAAGCACGCTTAGCTGCGGAGATGTGATAGGATCCAGTGCATTAGTGCTGGTATAATCGCACCCGTCAGTACAACACTCTCGTTTCTATATATCCTTTTCTCGGCCAATACAAGTGTAAGGCTGTGGGGCCCACATGATTTTCTGGCCGTTTTGTTTCGAGCGAAAAAGTGCGTCGAGGTTAATGGCGTTAAGAAAGCCTCAAAAACACCCTGAGAAACTGCTTTCGATCTTTTTTACGTGCCGTAATTTTCTGCATCCCGTTTGAGGGTCAAAACGGCTGAATTTGAGCCCAAAAAATTGCACCGTCTATTCACCGCCCATTATGGGTTCGGGGGCTTTCCGAAATGGTGTTATGGGCGACGTAGTTCCTCACGGTTCAAAAGTTATGAGGTTTCCAAGTTTAGACTCTTTTTAGGCTGAAAAATAAAAATAAAAAATAAAAGGGGTGCAACATGAGGACTTCCCGGGAGGTCACCCATCCTAGTACTACTCTCGTCCAAGCACGCTTAGCTGCGGAGATGTGATAGGATCCAGTGCATTAGTGCTGGTATAATCGCACCCGTCAGTACAACACTCTCGTTTCTATATATCCTTTTCTCGGCCAATACAAGTGTAAGGCTGTGGGGCCCACATGATTTTCTGGCCGTTTTGTTTCGAGCGAAAAAGTGCGTCGAGGTTAATGGCGTTAAGAAAGCCTCAAAAACACCCTGAGAAACTGCTTTCGATCTTTTTTACGTGCCGTAATTTTCTGCATCCCGTTTGAGGGTCAAAACGGCTGAATTTGAGCCCAAAAAATTGCACCGTCTATTCACCGCCCATTATGGTTTCAGGGGCTTTCCGAAATGGTGTTATGGGCGACGTAGTTCCTCACGGTTCAAAAGTTATGAGGTTTCCAAGTTTAGACTCTTTTTAGGCTGAAAAATAAAAATAAAAATAAAAGGGATGCAACATGAGGACTTCCCGGGAGGTCACCCATCCTAGTACTACTCTCGTCCAAGCACGCTTAGCTGCGGAGATGTGATAGGATCCAGTGCATTAGTGCTGGTATAATCGCACCCGTCAGTACAACACTCTCGTTTCTATATATCCTTTTCTCGGCCAATACAAGTGTAAGGCTGTGGGGCCCACATGATTTTCTGGCCGTTTTGTTTCGAGCGAAAAAGTGCGTCGAGGTTAATGGCGTTAAGAAAGCCTCAAAAACACCCTGAGAAACTGCTTTCGATCTTTTTTACGTGCCGTAATTTTCTGCATCCCGTTTGAGGGTCAAAACGGCTGAATTTGAGCCCAAAAAATTGCACCGCCCATTATGGTCTCTGGGGCTTTCCGCAATGGTTCTATGGGTGACGTAGTTCCTCACGGTTCAAAAGTTATGAGGTTTCCAAGTTTAGACTCGTTTTAGGCTGAAAAATAAAAATAAAAAGGGGTGCAACACGAGGACTTCCCGGGAGGTCACCCATCCTAGTACTACTCTCGCCAAACCCCGCTTAGCTGAAGAGTTCTGATGGGATCCAGTGCATTAGTGCTGGTATGATCGCACCCGTCAGTACAAAACTCGCGTTTCCGTATATTCTTTGTTTCGGCCAATCCAAGTGTAAGGCCGTGGGGCCCACATGATTTTCTGGCCGTTTTGTTTTGAGCGAAAAAGTGCGTCGAGGTTAATGGCGTTAAGAAAGCATCAAAAACAACCTGAGAATCCGCTTTCGATCTTTTTTAAGTGACGTAACTTTCTGCATCCCGTTTGAGGGTCAAAACGGCTGAATTTGAGCCCAAAAAATTGCACCGTCTATTCACCGCCCATTATGGTTTCGGGGGCTTTCCGAAATGGTGTTATGGGCGACGTAGTTCCTCACGGTTCAAAAGTTATGAGGTTTCCAAGTTTAGACTCTTTTTAGGCTGAAAAATAAAAATAAAAATAAAAGGGGTGCAACATGAGGACTTCCCGGGAGGTCACCCATCCTAGTACTACTCTCGTCCAAGCACGCTTAGCTGCGGAGATGTGATAGGATCCAGTGCATTAGTGCTGGTATAATCGCACCCGTCAGTACAACACTCTCGTTTCTATATATCCTTTTCTCGGCCAATACAAGTGTAAGGCTGTGGGGCCCACATGATTTTCTGGCCGTTTTGTTTCGAGCGAAAAAGTGCGTCGAGGTTAATGGCGTTAAGAAAGCCTCAAAAACACCCTGAGAAACTGCTTTCGATCTTTTTTACGTGCCGTAATTTTCTGCATCCCGTTTGAGGGTCAAAACGGCTGAATTTGAGCCCAAAAAATTGCACCGTCTATTCACCGCCCATTATGGTTTCGGGGGCTTTCCGAAATGGTGTTATGGGCGACGTAGTTCCTCACGGTTCAAAAGTTATGAGGTTTCCAAGTTTAGACTCTTTTTAGGCTGAAAAATAAAAATAAAAAATAAAAGGGATGCAACATGAGGACTTCCCGGGAGGTCACCCATCCTAGTACTACTCTCGTCCAAGCACGCTTAGCTGCGGAGATGTGATAGGATCCAGTGCATTAGTGCTGGTATAATCGCACCCGTCAGTACAACACTCTCGTTTCTATATATCCTTTTCTCGGCCAATACAAGTGTAAGGCTGTGGGGCCCACATGATTTTCTGGCCGTTTTGTTTCGAGCGAAAAAGTGCGTCGAGGTTAATGGCGTTAAGAAAGCCTCAAAAACACCCTGAGAAACTGCTTTCGATCTTTTTTACGTGCCGTAATTTTCTGCATCCCGTTTGAGGGTCAAAACGGCTGAATTTGAGCCCAAAAAATTGCACCGTCTATTCACCGCCCATTATGGGTTCGGGGGCTTTCCGAAATGGTGTTATGGGCGACGTAGTTCCTCACGGTTCAAAAGTTATGAGGTTTCCAAGTTTAGACTCTTTTTAGGCTGAAAAATAAAAATAAAAAATAAAAGGGGTGCAACATGAGGACTTCCCGGGAGGTCACCCATCCTAGTACTACTCTCGTCCAAGCACGCTTAGCTGCGGAGATGTGATAGGATCCAGTGCATTAGTGCTGGTATAATCGCACCCGTCAGTACAACACTCTCGTTTCTATATATCCTTTTCTCGGCCAATACAAGTGTAAGGCTGTGGGGCCCACATGATTTTCTGGCCGTTTTGTTTCGAGCGAAAAAGTGCGTCGAGGTTAATGGCGTTAAGAAAGCCTCAAAAACACCCTGAGAAACTGCTTTCGATCTTTTTTACGTGCCGTAATTTTCTGCATCCCGTTTGAGGGTCAAAACGGCTGAATTTGAGCCCGAAAAATTGCACCGTCTATTCACCGCCCATTATGGTTTCTGGGGCTTTCCGAAATGGTTTATGGGCGACGTAGTTCCTCACGGTTCAAAAGTTATGAGGTTTCCAAGTTTAGACTCGTTTTAGGCTGAAAAATAAAAATAAAAAAAAAAGGGATGCAACACGAGGACTTCCCGGGAGGTCACCCATCCTAGTACTACTCTCGCCAAACCCCGCTTAGCTGCGGAGATCTGATGGGATCCAGTGCATTAGTGCTGGTATGATCGCACCCGTCAGTACAACACTCTCGTTTCTATATATCCTTTTCTCGGCCAATACAAGTGTAAGGTCGTGGGGCCCACATGATTTTCTGGCCGTTTTGTTTCGAGCGAAAAAGTGCGTCGAGGTTAATGGCGTTAAGAAAGCCTCAAAAACACCCTGAGAAACTGCTTTCGATCTTTTTTACGTGCCGTAATTTTCTGCATCCCGTTTGAGGGTCAAAACGGCTGAATTTGAGCCCAAAAATTGCACCGCCCATTATGGTCTCTGGGGCTTTCCGCAATGGTTCTATGGGTGACGTAGTTCCTCACGGTTCAAAAGTTATGAGGTTTCCAAGTTTAGACTCGTTTTAGGCTGAAAAATAAAAATAAAAGGGGTGCAACACGAGGACTTCCCGGGAGGTCACCCATCCTAGTACTACTCTCGCCAAACCACGCTTAGCTGAAGAGTTCTGATGGGATCCAGTGCATTAGTGCTGGTATGATCGCACCCGTCAGTACAAACTCGCGTTTCCGTATATTCTTTGTTTCGGCCAATCCAAGTGTAAGGCCGTGGGGCCCACATGATTTTCTGGCCGTTTTGTTTCGAGCGAAAAAGTGCGTCGAGGTTAATGGCGTTAAGAAAGCCTCAAAAACAACCTGAGAATCTGCTTTCGATCTTTTTTAAGTGCCGTAATTTTCTGCATCCCGTTTGAGGGTCAAAACGGCTGAATTTGAGCCCAAAAAATTGCACCGTCTATTCACCGCCCATTATGGTTTCGGGGCTTTCCGAAATGGTTTATGGGCGACGTAGTTCCTCACGGTTCAAAAGTTATGAGGTTTCCAAGTTTAGACTCTTTTTAGGCTGAAAAATAAAAATAAAAAAAAAGGGGTGCAACACGAGGACTTCCCGGGAGGTCACCCATCCTAGTACTACTCTCGCCAAGCACGCTTAGCTGCGGAGATGTGATGGGATCCAGTGCATTAGTGCTGGTATGATCGCACCCGTCAGTACAACACTCTCGTTTCTATATATCCTTTTCTCGGCCAATCCAAGTGTAAGGCTGTGGGGCCCACATGATTTTCTGGCCGTTTTGTTTCGAGCGAAAAAGTGCGTCGAGGTTAATGGCGTTAAGAAAGCCTCAAAAACACCCTGAGAAACTGCTTTCGATCTTTTTTACGTGCCGTAATTTTCTGCATCCCGTTTGAGGGTCAAAACGGCTGAATTTGAGCCCGAAAAATTGCACCGTCTATTCACCGCCCATTATGGTTTCTGGGGCTTTCCGAAATGGTGTTATGGGCGACGTAGTTCCTCACGGTTCAAAAGTTATGAGGTTTCCAAGTTTAGACTCTTTTTAGGCTGAAAAATAAAAATAAAAAATAAAAGGGATGCAACATGAGGACTTCCCGGGAGGTCACCCATCCTAGTACTACTCTCGTCCAAGCACGCTTAGCTGCGGAGATGTGATAGGATCCAGTGCATTAGTGCTGGTATAATCGCACCCGTCAGTACAACACTCTCGTTTCTATATATCCTTTTCTCGGCCAATACAAGTGTAAGGCTGTGGGGCCCACATGATTTTCTGGCCGTTTTGTTTCGAGCGAAAAAGTGCGTCGAGGTTAATGGCGTTAAGAAAGCCTCAAAAACACCCTGAGAAACTGCTTTCGATCTTTTTTACGTGCCGTAATTTTCTGCATCCCGTTTGAGGGTCAAAACGGCTGAATTTGAGCCCAAAAAATTATTCACCGCCCATTATGGTCTCTGGGGCTTTCCGCAATGGTTCTATGGGTGACGTAGTTCCTCACGGTTCAAAAGTTATGAGGTTTCCAAGTTTAGACTCGTTTTAGGCTGAAAAATAAAAATAAAAAGGGGTGCAACACGAGGACTTCCCGGGAGGTCACCCATCCTAGTACTACTCTCGCCAAACCCCGCTTAGCTGAAGAGTTCTGATGGGATCCAGTGCATTAGTGCTGGTATGATCGCACCCGTCAGTACAAAACTCGCATTTCCGTATATTCTTTGTTCCGGCCAATCCAAGTGTAAGGTCGTGGGGCCCACATGATTTTCTGGCCGTTTTGATTTGAGCGAAGAAGTGAGTCGAGGTTAATGGCGTTAAGAAAGCATCAAAAACAACCTGAGAATCCGCTTTCGATCTTTTTTAAGTGACGTAACTTTCTGCATCCCGTTTGAGGGTCAAAACGGCTGAATTTGAGCCCAAAAAATTGCACCGTCTATTCACCGCCCATTATGGTTTCGGGGGCTTTCCGAAATGGTGTTATGGGCGACGTAGTTCCTCACGGTTCAAAATTTATGAGGTTTCCAAGTTTAGACTCTTTTTAGGCTGAAATATAAAAATAAAAAATAAAAGGGGTGCAACATGAGGACTTCCCGGGAGGTCACCCATCCTAGTACTACTCTCGTCCAAGCACGCTTAGCTGCGGAGATGTGATAGGATCCAGTGCATTAGTGCTGGTATAATCGCACCCGTCAGTACAACACTCTCGTTTCTATATATCCTTTTCTCGGCCAATACAAGTGTAAGGCTGTGGGCCCACATGATTTTCTGGCCGTTTTGTTTCGAGCGAAAAAGTGCGTCGAGGTTAATGGCGTTAAGAAAGCCTCAAAAACACCCTGAGAAACTGCTTTCGATCTTTTTTACGTGCCGTAATTTTCTGCATCCCGTTTGAGGGTCAAAACGGCTGAATTTGAGCCCGAAAAATTGCACCGTCTATTCACCGCCCATTATGGTCTCTGGGGCTTTCCGCAATGGTTTATGGGTGACGTAGTTCCTCACGGTTCAAAAGTTATGAGGTTTCCAAGTTTAGACTCGTTTTAGGCTGAAAAATAAAAATAAAAAAAAAGGGTGCAACACGAGGACTTCCCGGGAGGTCACCCATCCTAGTACTACTCTCGCCAAACCACGCTTAGCTGCGGAGATCTGATGGGATCCAGTGCATTAGTGCTGGTATGATCGCACCCGTCAGTACAACACTCGCGTTTCTATATATCCTTTCTCGGCCAATCCAAGTGTAAGGCGTGGGGCCCACATGATTTTCTGGCCGTTTTGTTTCGAGCGAAAAAGTGCGTCGAGGTTAATGGCGTTAAGAAAGCCTCAAAAACACCTGAGAAACTGCTTTCGATCTTTTTTACGTGCCGTAATTTTCTGCATCCCGTTTGAGGGTCAAAACGGCTGAATTTGAGCCCAAAAAATTGCACCGCCCATTATGGTTTCTGGGGCTTTCCGCAATGGTTCTATGGGTGACGTAGTTCCTCACGGTTCAAAAGTTATGAGGTTTCCAAGTTTAGACTCTTTTTAGGCTGAAAAATAAAAATAAAAAGGGGTGCAACACGAGGACTTCCCGGGAGGTCACCCATCCTAGTACTACTCTCGCCAAGCACGCTTAGCTGAAGAGTTCTGATGGGATCCAGTGCATTAGTGCTGGTATGATCGCACCCGTCAGTACAACACTCGCGTTTCGTATATTCTTTTTCGGCCAATCCAAGTGTAAGGCTGTGGGGCCCACATGATTTTCTGGCCGTTTTGTTTCGAGCGAAAAAGTGCGTCGAGGTTAATGGCGTTAAGAAAGCCTCAAAAACAACCTGAGAAACTGCTTTCGATCTTTTTTACGTGCCGTAATTTTCTGCATCCCGTTTGAGGGTCAAAACGGCTGAATTTGAGCCCAAAAATTGCACCGTCTATTCACCGCCCATTATGGTTTCTGGGGCTTTCCGCAATGGTTTATGGGTGACGTAGTTCCTCACGGTTCAAAAGTTATGAGGTTTCCAAGTTTAGACTCGTTTTAGGCTGAAAAATAAAAATAAAAAAAAAGGGGTGCAACACGAGGACTTCCCGGGAGGTCACCCATCCTAGTACTACTCTCGCCAAACCACGCTTAGCTGCGGAGATCTGATGGGATCCAGTGCATTAGTGCTGGTATGATCGCACCCGTCAGTACAACACTCGCGTTTCTATATATCCTTTTCTCGGCCAATCCAAGTGTAAGGCGTGGGGCCCACATGATTTTCTGGCCGTTTTGTTTCGAGCGAAAAAGTGCGTCGAGGTTAATGGCGTTAAGAAAGCATCAAAAACAACCTGAGAATCTGCTTTCGATCTTTTTTAAGTGCCGTAATTTTCTGCATCCCGTTTGAGGGTCAAAATGGCTGAATTTGAGCCCGAAAAATTGCACCGTCTATTCACCGCCCATTATGGTTTCAGGGGCTTTCCGAAATGGTGTTATGGGCGACGTAGTTCCTCACGGTTCAAAAGTTATGAGGTTTCCAAGTTTAGACTCTTTTTAGGCTGAAAAATAAAAATAAAAAATAAAAGGGATGCAACATGAGGACTTCCCGGGAGGTCACCCATCCTAGTACTACTCTCGTCCAAGCACGCTTAGCTGCGGAGATGTGATAGGATCCAGTGCATTAGTGCTGGTATAATCGCACCCGTCAGTACAACACTCTCGTTTCTATATATCCTTTTCTCGGCCAATACAAGTGTAAGGCTGTGGGGCCCACATGATTTTCTGGCCGTTTTGTTTCGAGCGAAAAAGTGCGTCGAGGTTAATGGCGTTAAGAAAGCCTCAAAAACACCCTGAGAAACTGCTTTCGATCTTTTTTACGTGCCGTAATTTTCTGCATCCCGTTTGAGGGTCAAAACGGCTGAATTTGAGCCCGAAAAAATTGCACCGCCCATTATGGTCTCTGGGGCTTTCCGCAATGGTTCTATGGGTGACGTAGTTCCTCACGGTTCAAAAGTTATGAGGTTTCCAAGTTTAGACTCGTTTTAGGCTGAAAAATAAAAATAAAAAGGGGTGCAACACGAGGACTTCCCGGGAGGTCACCCATCCTAGTACTACTCTCGCCAAACCCCGCTTAGCTGAAGAGTTCTGATGGGATCCAGTGCATTAGTGCTGGTATGATCGCACCCGTCAGTACAAAACTCGCGTTTCCGTATATTCTTTGTTTCGGCCAATCCAAGTGTAAGGTCGTGGGGCCCACATGATTTTCTGGCCGTTTGTTTTGAGCGAAAAAGTGCGTCGAGGTTAATGGCGTTAAAAAGCATCAAAAACAACCTGAGAATCCGCTTTCGATCTTTTTTAAGTGACGTAACTTTCTGCATCCCGTTTGAGGGTCAAAACGGCTGAATTTGAGCCCAAAAAATTGCACCGTCTATTCACCGCCCATTATGGTTTCGGGGGCTTTCCGAAATGGTGTTATGGGCGACATAGTTCCTCACGGTTCAAAAGTTATGAGGTTTCCAAGTTTAGACTCTTTTTAGGCTGAAATAAAAAATAAAAAATAAAAGGGATGCAACATGAGGACTTCCCGGGAGGTCACCCATCCTAGTACTACTCTCGTCCAAGCACGCTTAGCTGCGGAGATGTGATAGGATCCAGTGCATTAGTGCTGGTATAATCGCACCCGTCAGTACAACACTCTCGTTTCTATATATCCTTTTCTCGGCCAATACAAGTGTAAGGCTGTGGGGCCCACATGATTTTCTGGCCGTTTTGTTTCGAGCGAAAAAGTGCGTCGAGGTTAATGGCGTTAAGAAAGCCTCAAAAACACCCTGAGAAACTGCTTTCGATCTTTTTTACGTGCCGTAATTTTCTGCCTAAATTTTATGCATCTCGGTTGAGTGTCAAAACGGCTGAATTTGAGCCCGAAAAATTGCACCGTCTATTCACCGCCCATTATGGTCTCTGGGGCTTTCCGCAATGGTTCTATGGGTGACGTAGTTCCTCACGGTTCAAAAGTTATGAGGTTTCCAAGTTTAGACTCGTTTTAGGCTGAAAAATAAAAATAAAAAGGGGTGCAACACGAGGACTTCCCGGGAGGTCACCCATCCTAGTACTACTCTCGCCCAACCACGCTTAGCTGCAGAATTCTGATGGGATCCAGTGAATTAGTGCTGGTATGATCGCACCCGTCAGTACAACACTCGCGTTTTCGTATATTCTTTGTTTCGGCCAATCCAAGTGTAAGGTCGTGGGGCCCACATGATTTTCTGGCCGTTTTGTTTGAGCGAAAAAGTGCGTCGAGGTTAATGGCGTTAAAAAGCATCAAAAACAACCTGAGAATCCGCTTTCGATCTTTTTTAAGTGCCGTAACTTTCTGCATCCCGTTTGAGGGTCAAAACGGCTGAATTTGAGCCCGAAAAATTGCACCGTCGATCCAACGCCCATTATGGTTTCCGGGGCATTCCGAAATGGTGTTATGGGCGACGTAGTTCCTCACGGTTCAAAAGTTATGAGGTTTCCAAGTTTATACTCTTTTTAGGCTGAAAAAAAAAGGGATGCAACAGGAGGACTTCCCGGGAGGTCACCCATCCTAGTACTACTCTCGTCCAAGCACGCTTAGCTGCGGAGATGTGATAGGATCCAGTGCATTAGTGCTGGTATAATCGCACCCGTCAGTACAACACTCTCGTTTCTATATATCCTTTTCTAGGCCAATACAAGTGTATGGCTGTGGGGCCCACATGATTTTCTGGCCGTTTTGGTTCGAGCGAAAAAGTGTGTCGAGGTTAATGGCGTTAAGAAAGCCTCAAAAACACCCTGAGAAACTGCTTTCGATCTTTTTTACGTGCCGTAATTTTCTGCATCCCGTTTGAGGGTCAAAACGGCTGAATTTGAGTCCGAAAAATTGCACCGTCTATTCACCGCCCATTATGGTCTCTGGGGCTTTCCGCAATGGTTCTATGGGTGACGTAGTTCCTCACGGTTCAAAAGTTATGAGGTTTCCAAGTTTAGACTTTTTAGGCTGAAAAATAAAAATAAAAAGGGGTGCAACACGAGGACTTCCCGGGAGGTCACCCATCCTAGTACTACTCTCGCCAAACCCCGCTTAGCTGAAGAGTTCTGATGGGATCCAGTGCATTAGTGCTGGTATGATCGCACCCGTAAGTACAAAACTCGCATTTCCGTATATTCTTTGTTCCGGCCAATCCAAGTGTAAGGTCGTGGGGCCCACATGATTTTCTGGCCGTTTTGATTTGAGCGAAGAAGTGAGTCGAGGTTAATGGCGTTAAAAAGCATCAAAAACAACCTGAGAATCCGCTTTCGATCTTTTTTAAGTGACGTAACTTTCTGCATCCCGTTTGAGGGTCAAAACGGCTGAATTTGAGCCCAAAAAATTGCACCGTCTATTCACCGCCCATTATGGTTTCGGGGGCTTTCCGAAATGGTGTTATAGGCGATGTAGTTCCTCACGGTTCAAAAGTTATGAGGTTTCCAAGTTTAGACTCTTTTTAGGCTGAAAAATAAAAATAAAAAATAAAAGGGATGCAACATGAGGACTTCCCGGGAGGTCACCCATCCTAGTACTACTCTCGTCCAAGCACGCTTAGCTGCGGAGATGTGATAGGATCCAGTGCATTAGTGCTGGTATAATCGCACCCGTCAGTACAACACTCTCGTTTCTATATATCCTTTTCTCGGCCAATACAAGTGTAAGGCTGTGGGGCCCACATGATTTTCTGGCCGTTTTGTTTCGAGCGAAAAAGTGCGTCGAGGTTAATGGCGTTAAGAAAGCCTCAAAAACACCCTGAGAAACTGCTTTCGATCTTTTTTACGTGCCGTAATTTTCTGCATCCCGTTTGAGGGTCAAAACGGCTGAATTTGAGCCCGAAAAATTGCACCGTCTATTCACCGCCCATTATGGTCTCTGGGGCTTTCCGCAATGGTTCTATGGGTGACGTAGTTCCTCACGGTTCAAAAGTTATGAGGTTTCCAAGTTTAGACTCGTTTTAGGCTGAAAAATAAAAATAAAAAGGGGTGCAACACGAGGACTTCCCGGGAGGTCACCCATCCTAGTACTACTCTCGTCCAACCACGCTTAGCTGCAGATTTCTGATGGGATCCAGTGCATTAGTGCTGGTATGATCGCACCCGTCAGTACAACACTCGCGTTTTCGTATATTCTTTGTTCCGGCCAATCCAAGTGTAAGGTCGTGGGGCCCACATGATTTTCTGGCCGTTTTGTTTTGAGCGAAAAAGTGCATCGAGGTTAATGGCGTTAAAAAAGCATCAAAAACAACCTGAGATTCCACTTTCGATCTTTTTTAAGTGCCGTAACTTTCTGCATCCCGTTTGAGGGTCAAAATGGTTGAATTTGAGCCCGAAAAATTGCACCGTCTATTCACCGCCCATTATGGTTTCAGGGGCTTTCCGAAATGGTGTTATGGGCTTCAAAAGTTATGAGGTTTCCAAGTTTAGACTCTTTTTAGGCTGAAAAATAAAAATAAAAAATAAAAGGGACGCAACATGAGGACTTCCCGGGAGGTCACCCATCCTAGTACTACTCTCGTCCAAGCACGCTTAGCTGCGGAGATGTGATAGGATCCAGTGCATTAGTGCTGGTATAATCGCACCCGTCAGTACAACACTCTCGTTTCTATATATCCTTTTCTCGGCCAATACAAGTGTAAGGCTGTGGGGCCCACATGATTTTCTGGCCGTTTTGTTTCGAGCGAAAAAGTGCGTCGAGGTTAATGGCGTTAAGAAAGCCTCAAAAACACCCTGAGAAACTGCTTTCGATCTTTTTTACGTGCCGTAATTTTCTGCATCCCGTTTGAGGGTCAAAACGGCTGAATTTGAGCCCGAAAAATTGCACCGTCTATTCACCGCCCATTATGGTCTCTGGGGCTTTCCGCAATGGTTCTATGGGTGACGTAGTTCCTCACGGTTCAAAAGTTATGAGGTTTCCAAGTTTAGACTCGTTTTAGGCTGAAAAATAAAAATAAAAAGGGGTGCAACACGAGGACTTCCCGGGAGGTCACCCATCCTAGTACTACTCTCGCCAAACCCCGCTTAGCTGAAGAGTTCTGATGGGATCCAGTGCATTATTGCTGGTATGATCACACCCGTCAGTACAACACTCGCGTTTTCGTATATTCTTTGTTCGGCCAATCCAAGTGTAAGGTCGTGGGGCCCACATGATTTTCTGGCCGTTTTGTTTTGAGCGAAAAAGTGCGTCGAGGTTAATGGCGTTAAAAAAGCATCAAAAACAACCTGAGAATCCACTTTCGATCTTTTTTAAGTGCCGTAACTTTCTGCATCCCGTTTGAGGGTCAAAATGGCTGAATTTGAGCCCGAAAAATTGCACCGTCTATTCACCGCCCATTATGGTTTCAGGGGCTTTCCGAAATGGTGTTATGGGCTTCAAAAGTTATGAGGTTTCCAAGTTTAGACTCTTTTTAGGCTGAAAAATAAAAATAAAAAATAAAAGGGATGCAACATGAGGACTTCCCGGGAGGTCACCCATCCTAGTACTACTCTCGTCCAAGCACGCTTAGCTGCGGAGATGTGATAGGATCCAGTGCATTAGTGCTGGTATAATCGCACCCGTCAGTACAACACTCTCGTTTCTATATATCCTTTTCTCGGCCAATACAAGTGTAAGGCTGTGGGGCCCACATGATTTTCTGGCCGTTTTGTTTCGAGCGAAAAAGTGCGTCGAGGTTAATGGCGTTAAGAAAGCCTCAAAAACACCCTGAGAAACTGCTTTCGATCTTTTTTACGTGCCGTAATTTTCTGCATCCCGTTTGAGGGTCAAAACGGCTGAATTTTGAGCCCGAAAAATTGCACCGTCTATTCACCGCCCATTATGGTCTCTGGGGCTTTCCGCAATGGTTCTATGGGTGACGTAGTTCCTCACGGTTCAAAAGTTATGAGGTTTCCAAGTTTAGACTCGTTTTAGGCTGAAAAATAAAAATAAAAAGGGGTGCAACACGAGGACTTCCCGGGAGGTCACCCATCCTAGTACTACTCTCGCCAAACCCGCTTAGCTGCAGAATTCTGATGGGATCCAGTGCATTAGTGCTGGTATGATCGCACCCGTCAGTACAACACTCGCGTTTTCGTATATTCTTTGTTCCGGCCAATCCAAGTGTAAGGTCGTGGGGCCCACATGATTTTCTGGCCGTTTTGTTTTGAGCGAAAAAGTGCGTCGAGGTTAATGGCGTTAAAAAAGCATCAAAAACAACCTGAGAAACTGCTTTCGATCTTTTTTAAGTGACGTAACTTTCTGCATCCAGTTTGAGGGTCAAAACGGCTGAATTTGAGCCCAAAAATTGCACCGTCTATTCACCGCCCATTATGGTTTCAGGGGCTTTCCGAAATGGTGTTATGGGCGACGTAGTTCCTCACGGTTCAAAAGTTATGAGGTTTCCAAGTTTAGACTCTTTTTAGGCTGAAAAATAAAAATAAAAATAAAAGGGATGCAACATGAGGACTTCCCGGGAGGTCACCCATCCTAGTACTACTCTCGTCCAAGCACGCTTAGCTGCGGAGATGTGATAGGATCCAGTGCATTAGTGCTGGTATAATCGCACCCGTCAGTACAACACTCTCGTTTCTATATATCCTTTTCTCGGCCAGTACAAGTGTAAGGCTGTGGGGCCCACATGATTTTCTGGCCGTTTTGTTTTTAGCAAAAAAGTGCGTCGAGGTTAATGGCGTTAAGAAAGCCTCAAAAACACCCTGAGAAACTGTTTCTATCTTTTTTACGTGCCGTAATTTTCTGCATCCCGTTTGAGGGTCAAAACGGCTGAATTTGAGCCCGAAAAATTGCACCGTCTATTCACCGCCCATTATGGTCTCTGGGGCTTTCCGCAATGGTTCTATGGGTGACGTAGTTCCTCACGGTTCAAAAGTTATGAGGTTTCCAAGTTTAGACTCGTTTTAGGCTGAAAAATAAAAATAAAAAGGGGTGCAACACGAGGACTTCCCGGGAGGTCACCCATCCTAGTACTACTCTCGCCAAACCCCGCTTAGCTGAAGAGTTCTGATGGGATCCAGTGCATTAGTGCTGGTATGATCGCACCCGTAAGTACAAAACTCGCATTTCCGTATATTCTTTGTTTCGGCCAATCCAAGTGTAAGGCCGTGGGGCCCACATGATTTTCTGGCCCGTTTGTTTTGAGCGAAGAAGTGAGTCGAGGTTAATGGCGTTAAGAAAGCATCAAAAACAACCTGAGAATCCGCTTTCGATCTTTTTTAAGTGACGTAACTTTCTGCATCCCGTTTGAGGGTCAAAACGGCTGAATTTGAGCCCAAAAAATTGCACCGTCTATTCACCGCCCATTATGGTTTCGGGGCTTTCCGAAATGTTGTTATGGGCGACGTAGTTCCTCACGGTTCAAAAGTTATGAGGTTTCCAAGTTTTGACTTTTTTTAGGCTGAAAAAAAAAATAAATAAAAGGGGTGCAACATGAGGACTTCCCGGGAGGTCACCCATCCTAGTACTACTCTCGTCCAAGCGCGCTTAGCTGCGGAGATGTGATAGGATCCAGTGCATTAGTGCTGGTATAATCGCACCCGTCAGTACAACACTCTCGTTTCTATATATCCTTTTCTCGGCCAATACAAGTGTAAGGTGTGGGGCCCACATGATTTTCTGGCCGTTTTGTTTCGAGCGAAAAAGTGCGTCGAGGTTAATGGCGTTAAGAAAGCCTCAAAAACACCCTGAGAAACTGCTTTCGATCTTTTTTACGTGCCGTAATTTTCTGCATCCCGTTTGAGGGTCAAAACGGCTGAATTTGAGCCCGAAAAATTGCACCGTCTATTCACCGCCCATTATGGTCTCTGGGGCTTTCCGCAATGGTTCTATGGGTGACGTAGTTCCTCACGGTTCAAAAGTTATGAGGTTTCCAAGTTTAGACTCGTTTTAGGCTGAAAAATAAAAATAAAAAGGGGTGCTAAACGAGGACTTCCCGGGAGGTCACCCATCCTAGTACTACTCTCGCCCAACCACGCATAGCTGCAGAATTCTGATGGGATCCAGTGCATTAGTGCTGGTATGATCGCACCCGTCAGTACAACACTCGCGTTTTCGTATATTTTTTGTTCCGGCCAATCCAAGTGTAAGGTCGTGGGGCCCACATGATTTTATGGCCGTTTTGTTTTGAGCGAAAAAGTGCGTCGAGGTTAATGGCGTTAAAAAAGCATCAAAAACAACCTGAGAATCCACTTTCGATCTCTTTTAAGTGCCGTTACTTTCTGCATCCCGTTTGAGGGTCAAAACGGCTGAATTTGAGCCCAAAAAATTGCACCGTCTATCCACCGCCCATTATGGTTTCAGGGGCTTTCCGAAATGGTGTTATGGGCAACGTAGTTCCTCACGGTTCAAAAGTTATTAGGTTTCCAAGTTTAGACTCTTTTTAGGCTGAAAAAAAATAAAAATAAAAGGGATGCAACATGAGGACTTCCCGGGAGGTCACCCATCCTAGTACTACTCTCGTCCAAGCACGCTTAGCTGCGGAGATGTGATAGGATCCAGTGCATTAGTGCTGGTATAATCGCACCCGTCAGTACAACACTCTCGTTTCTATATATCCTTTTCTCGGCCAATACAAGTGTAAGGCTGTGGGGCCCACATGATTTTCTGGCCGTTTTGTTTCGAGCGAAAAAGTGCGTCGACGTTAATGGCGTTAAGAAAGCCTCAAAAACACCCTGAGAAACTGCTTTCAATCTTTTTTACGTGCCGTAACTTTCTGCATCCCGTTTGAGGGTCAAAACGGCTGAATTTGAGCCCGAAAAATTGCACCGTCTATTCACCGCCCATTATGGTCTCTGGGGCTTTCCGCAATGGTTCTATGGATGACGTAGTTCCTCACTGTTCAAAAGTTATGAGGTTTCCATGTTTAGACTCGTTTTAGGCTGAAAAATAAAAATAAAAAGGGTGCAACACGAGGACTTCCCGGGAGGTCACCCATCCTAGTACTACTCTCGCCAAACCCCGCTTAGCTGAAGAATTCTGATGGGATCCAGTGCATTAGTGCTGGTATGATCACACCCGTAAGTACAAAACTCGTATTTCCGTATATTCTTTGTTTTGGCCAATCCAAGTGTAAGGCCGTGGGGCCCACATGATTCTCTTCCCGTTTTGTTTTGAGCGAAGAAGTGAGTCGAGGTTAATGGCGTTAAGAAAGCATCAAAAACAACCTGAGAATCCGCTTTCGATCTTTTTTAAGTGACGTAACTTTCTGCATCCCGTTTGAGGGTCAAAACGGCTGAATTTGAGCCCAAAAAATTGCACCGTCTATTCACCGCCCATTATGGTTGCGGGAGCTTTCCGAAATGGTGTTATGGGCGACGTAGTTCCTCACGGTTCAAAAGTTATGAGGCTTCCAAATTTAGACTCTTTTTAGGCTGAAAAATAAAAATAAAAATAAAAGGGATGCAACATGAGGACTTCCCGGGAGGTCACCCATCCTAGTACTACTCTCGTCCAAGCGCGCTTAGCTACGGAGATGTGATAGGATCCAGTGCATTAGTGCTGGTATAATCGCACCCGTCAGTATAACACTCTCGTTTCTATATATCCTTTTCTCGGCCAATACAAGTGTAAGGTTGTGGGGCCCACATGATTTTCTGGCCATATTGTTTCGAGCGAAAAAGTGCGTCGAGGTTAATGGCGTTAAGAAAGCCTCAAAAACACCCTGAGAAACTACTTTCGATCTTTTTTACGTGCCGTAATTTTCTGCATCCCGTTTGAGGGTCAAAACGGCTGAATTTGAGCCCAAAAAATTGCACCGTCTATTCACCGCCCATTATGGTTTCAGGGGCTTTCCGAAATGGTGTTATGGGCAACGTAGTTCCTCACGGTTCAAAAGTTATTAGGTTTCCAAGTTTAGACTTGTTGGGGTCAAAATCGGTCACGACGGAATCAATGTCTGAAAGTCCGTAAAAATCAGCATAACCGTTTTTACGAAAAGTAATCTTCGTAAAGATATCTTTACAAACAGCCTTGCAGTAAAATATCGTCCAAATCTCAATCGAACCACTAAATACCGATTGTCCGAAGGCAACAGACATGTATCCAAATCGGCCGCGGACAAGCTCGAGTATGGAAATAAGACCGCGGACAAGCCAAGCTCGATCGATACGCGGCGACCAAGCATGCACACAGCTCGGTCGCTACGTAGCGACCGAGCTCGAGCCAAGCTCGGACGCTAAGTAGCGACCGAGCATCCATCTCGCTCGGTCGCTACGTAGCGACCGAGCGTTCCTCCCGCTTGGTCGCTACGTAGCGACCGAGCCTGAGCCAAGCTCGGTCGCTACGTAGCGACCGAGCGATCGTCCCGCTCGGTCGCTACGTAGCGACCGAGCTCGAGCCAAAGCTCGGTCGCTACGTACGATCGTCCCGCTCGGTCGCTACGTAGCGACCAAGCTCGAGCCAAAGCTCGGTCGCTACGTAGCGACCGAGCGATCGTCCCGCTCGGTCGCTACGTAGCGACCGAGCGCTCGTCCCGCTCGGTCGCTACGAAGCGACCGGGCTCGAGCCAAAGTTCGGTCGCTGTGTAGCGATTGAACCTTTCCGAACGTCAATACAACACCAGTTCTTGCATTCTCGTCAAAACCTTCGAATGCTATCTCCCGAAGACCGTAGCAAGCTCAGTCTATGTTTCCCGCCATTCTAATTCATCGATCAAACTTTGCGGATTAGAAACCGCGGAAAACTCGTAGTAAACGTGTCGAGTCGGAAGACGGCCCAAAGGGACCTAAAACACGACTCGAGGCCCATCCTATGATTTTCCTAACCAAAAGCCCGTAAACCACAGCCTGGTTTACGCTTGGTCCACAAGGAAGGATAAATGTCAAGTTTCCGCGGATAAATACGAAAGTTTTGAAGATAATTGTGAAGATCGGGAAAAATGGAATATCTCCATTTTTATGCTATGACGGCTTAAGGGCAGAAGAGTAAAAGCGTAAACCGACCTTGGAGCTAGTATATAAGGAGTCCTAGGCGAGGAGCAAGAGAGAGAACTTTTTAGATTCGGAATTCTCTGCACTTAGAAAGTTTAGGCTTTATTCTCGACAAGTTCGGTTTCTATGACTGGCACTCAATTACTAGACGAACTCGCCCAGGCAGTTCGATCTCTTGTCCAGCTCTATCAATTGAACTACGTTCGGCTTGATCCTCGAAAGGGGTACGTAGGCAGCCTTTAACAAGGTTCAGTCCGAAATCAATCAAAAACCTTTTATTTATCTTTTTCGTCTTTTTTTATCGAGCTGCGACTCAAATAGGTTTGAGCTTTTAGGCTGCTAGAACTAAGTAACTCGCTGACAGCCTTAGCGGCCAAAGCTTTTATGATCCCTTGTAATGATCGCAACGCTCTTACGCGGACTCGAAATAAGATCTACTGTTTTCTCTAAACTCGTTTGTTATCTTTTCATGATTTCCGCATATATTCGATCACTTGTCGTTGGCTCTCGCAGAGATCCGGGACCTCTGGGAAATTAGGGTTTTCCTAGTTTCCTTATTTAAACGGAAATCGACAGTGCGAATTTCGGTTCCCACAGTTTGGCGCTAGAAGGAGGGGGAGTAGCGACCTGTAAGGCCTCAGAAAGGAGGGGGAGTAGCGACCTGTCAGTCGCTACGTAGCGACCTGTTTGGCGCTAGAAGGACGAGGGGTTACGGCTTACTCTTACTCATGGCCACAAAACGCTTGATCGAAACGATGTTTGGATATATGAAAGACAAACTCGCAGCACTGACTGCTCCTATGGCCAACGCTTACGCAAACGCCGTAGTTTTCAACAAAATCGAAAACTTAGTCGCGACCTTCCGCCACAGGAAGAGCACTAAAACAAGCTCGCGATTTCTCCCTGTAAACAAGAAGGGAAACGATAAATCTTATCAAAACCCCGTAAACAAATCTCTATGCGTAAGGGTTTTACCAAAACACGTTTTCCGAAAACATTTCGGAAGGATAAAACTTGTTCTCCCAAAAAAACCGCTGAAAAACCCCTACGTTAATCGCGGAAAAAGGAAACACAACAAAACGATTACACAGCTCGGTCGCTACGTAGCGACCGAGCACACACGCTGCTCGGTCGCTACGTAGCGACCGAGCACACACGCTGCTCGTTCGCTACGTAGCGACCGAGCACGAACACGCTGCTCGGTCGCTACGTAGCGACCGAGCACGCACACTGCTCGGTTGCTACGTAGCGACCGAGCACGCACACGCTGCTCGGTCGCTACGTAGCGACCGAGCACACACGCTGCTCGGTCGCTACGTAGTGACCGAGCACGCACACTGCGCAGTCGCTACGTAGCGACCGAGCACGCACACGCTGCTCGGTCGCTACGTAGCGACCGAGCACACACACTGCTCGGTCGCTACGTAGTGACCGAGCTCAAGCCAACTCTCCACTCGCTACATAGCGACCTGTAAGGCCTCAGAAAGGTCCTCCTTTGGGTTCTCTTTTGAATCCTCGTCGAAACACTTTTCGTTTCGTCTCAATCGGAGTTTCCGTTGAGATTTTACGACGAAAACAAGTAGGACTCTTCTCGGCTTGCTTCCACTCGCTACGTAGCGACCTGTCAGACTGTCAGTCGCTACGTAGCGACCTGTAAGGCCTCAGAAAGGTCCTCCTTTGGGTTTTCTTTTGAATCCTCGTCTAAACGCTTTTCGTTTCGTCTCAATCGGAGTTTCCGTTGAGATTTTACGACGAAAACAAGTAGGACGCTTCTCGGCTTGCTTCCACTCGCTACGTAGCGACCTGTCAGACTGTCAGTCGCTACGTAGCGACCTGTAAGGCCTCAGAAAGGTCCTCCTTTGGGTTGTCTTTTGAATCCTCATCGAAACGCTTTTCGTTTCGTCTCAATCGGAGTTTCCGTTGAGATTTTACGACGAAAACATGTAGGACGCTTCTCGGCTTGCTTCCACTCGCTACGTAGCGACCTGTCAGACTGTCAGTCGCTACGTAGCGACCTGTAAGGCCTCAGAAAGTTCCTCCTTTGGGTTGTCTTTTGAATCCTCATCGAAACGCTTTTTGTTTCGTCTCAATCGGAGTTTTCGTTGAGATTTTACGACGAAAACAAGTAGGACGCTTCTCGGCTTGCTTCCACTCGCTACGTAGCGACCTGTCAGACTGTCAGTCGCTACGTAGCGACCTGTAAGGCCTCAGAAAGGTCCTCCTTTGGGTTGTCTTTTGAATCCTCATCGAAACGCTTTTCGTTTCGTCCCAATCGGAGTTTCCGTTGAGATTTTACGACGAAAACAAGTGGGACTCGTCTGGGCTCCTTTCCACTCGCTATAGCGACCGAGATGACATCCTCACTCGCTGTAGCGACCTGTCAGGTCTCAAAGGGGTCCTCCTTTGCGTTCTCCTTTAAATTCTCATCGAAACGCTTTTCGTTTCGTCTCAATCGGAGTTTCCGTTGAGATTTTACGACAAAAACAAGTAAAACTCATCTTAAACTCCTTGGCTTGTTTCTGCTCACCCTACCTCCATCTTTGCGTTCACTTTCGAATCTCGATCGAAACGTCTCTTGTTTCGCCTCGATTGAAGTTACCATTGAGACTTTATGATATAAAAAAAAACCGCAAAGACCTATTTTCTCGCATGGATTCAGATTAATCGTATAAAACGGCAACGGTTAACTTAACACCTTAGCCGCCTTAACTATACGATTACGTTGAACCTTTTTACAAAAATCGACGTCTTATCTAAGGAGAAGATAACAGTCAAGTTCGGAAGATAAATGTCAAGTTTCAAAGGATAAACACCAATATCGGAAATGGCGAACATACACGAGAATAGGAAACGGAAATGAGCACGCAAAACTGAAAAGGGACAAAACTGCACCTTCGAGAGAACTAAGATCTTGCAAACTGATCTAAACTCTCCGAAAGTCGAGAAACGATCGCCACGCATATCAAGCTCGCTTCCTAAAGAGAGAAAATTTAGAGACATGAACGTCGTCTTAAAACCGATTCGTTTCTGGCAATTTTCTCGGAACCGACATATCCCAAGTCGTCAACGTGGAAACAACCAAATCACTGTCCTAGCGTCGTCTATAAATCGTCCCGAATTATCGATCATTCCAAACATCAGAAGAGGAAACGTACACAACCCTTCAAAGTATCGGTTCAACCGTTTTTCTTTCGTAAAAAAAAAAGGGGGAGTAGGTACGTATACTATACTCGTATACTCCCAAACTTCAAAAAACTTCTGCAAATCGTCAAGAATAGGCAAACGACAATCTTAATATTCGTCTAAACGCTAGCAACATATCCAGACGATCATGAACATAATCTCAAAAACTATACATCATTTCTTGTCGCAATCATGCGTACAGAAAACTTGTACCAATATCAAACTGAAACTCGACGATTAGCCAAAGTATTGAAGCCTTTTCCGGCTTCAGAAAACAAGTTTCGTTTTAAAAATTTCTACGAGAAATCTTCAATCACCAAAGCATTTCTTTCAGTTTCCGTTGTACCAAGTAAGTCACGGAAAAGCATCGAAAACATTTGCGACGAAGAAAACTCGAGAATATATGTAGCATCATGCACATTGAAAGGAGCACTTTCCTCCCGATGGTCAGCTAGAACCACTTCTGGTTGACCAATTCGTTCAAGAAATGAATGTGTCATGAGAATCCTCTCGAAAAACCTATGAAAAGCGTTCCGCGACTAGATCGTATTGAAATAAACTTCGGTAATACTCCATGGGTAACTCCAAGCAACTTTCATCTAAGATCAAAATCACCGCGGGAACGTTTCTCGTAGAACCCGCAGAAACAATGCTACTTTGACATATGTATACATATCACTGATTTACAACCTTCGTAAAATTGGTTATATGATATGATAAATTATCGTATAGCCCACAATCGGAAATCATATGATAAATTCTTCATAACGAAACTAAGTCCTAACAACCAAACGGTTAACGAAAAATCTAAACTTTTCAAAAATTGACCAAGTTCAATACGCTCCACAATTCACTTTAAGCCCGCAACGTTTTAACCATAATATGCGGCATGTAAGGAAAAATTCGTAACAAAGCTTCTAGAGCTATACGAAACATCCTAAAAATGCACGAAATACATCTCGGAAGGCCAAATCTTCACAAAGCACCATGAAGTAAAACGCTTGTTCCCATGGACAAATTTACACGACACCTCAGTCATAATTCCTCGATCGCAAACAAAACTATTAGCATCCGAGCAGGAACAACAATTTTTGGCTGCGAACATTCTTAGTCAAACCAGAATGTTTCTCAAACACAGGGCTAATACTAAACCCTCGCAACATCGCGAAATATCTTCAAAGCCCGCGAACATTTCAAGCACGAAACGTGGCATACGAAAGAATAACAAATCTTCAGCATCGCGAGACGTCGCGGACGCCTGAAGATTAGTTCTTCGACGAAATTTCCTTCCTCGATAAAAACACCTTCATGGAAGACCAGACAGTCATACGCACTAACATCTTCTCAAAACATATTCTTCGCGAAGACTCAAAATAGTAATTTTTACCAATAAGTTTGTTGCTGATCACAACAAACTCTTAACGTCCTAAACACCTTCATGGAAGACCAGACAGTCATACGCACTAACATCTATTCACCGCCCATTATGGTTTCAGGGGCTTTCCGAAATGGTGTTATGGGCGACGTAGTTCCTCACGGTTCAAAAGTTATGAGGTTTCCAAGTTTAGACTCTTTTTAGGCTGAAAAATAAAAATAAAAAATAAAAGGGATGCAACATGAGGACTTCCCGGGAGGTCACCCATCCTAGTACTACTCTCGTCCAAGCACGCTTAGCTGCGGAGATGTGATAGGATCCAGGGCATTAGTGCTGGTATAATCGCACCCGTCAGTACAACACTCTCGTTTCTATATATCCTTTTCTCGGCCAATACAAGTTTAAGGCTGTGGGGCCCACATGATTTTCTGGCCGTTTTGTTTCGAGCGAAAAAGTGCGTCGAGGTTAATGGGGTTAAGAAAGCCTCAAAAACACCCTGAGAAACTGCTTTTGATCTTTTTTACGTGCCGTAATTTTCTGCATCCCGTTTGAGGCTCAAAACGGCTGAATTTGAGCCCAAAAAATTGCACCGTCTATTCACCGCCCATTATGGTGTCTGGGGCTTTCCGTAATGGTTCTATGGGTGACGTAGTTTCTCACGGTTCAAAAGTTATGAGGTTTCCAAGTTTAGACTCGTTTTAGGCTGAAAAATAAAAATAAAAAGGGGTGCTAAACGAGGACTTCCCGGGAGATCACCCATCCTAGTACTACTCTCGCCCAACCACGCTTAGCTGCAGAATTCTGATGGGATCCAGTGCATTAGTGCTGGTATGATCGCACCCGTCAGTACAACACTCGCGTTTTCGTATATTCTTTGTTTCGGCCAATCCAAGTGTAAGGTCGTGGGGCCCACATGATTTTCTGGCCGTTTTGTTTTGAGCAAAAAAGTGCGTCGAGGTTAATGGCGTTAAAAAAGCATCAAAAACAACCTGAGAATCCGCTTTCGATCTTTTTTAAGTGCCGTAACTTTCTGCATCCCGTTTGAGGGTCAAAACGGCTGAATTTGAGCCCGAAAAATAGCAACGTCTATTCACCGCCCATTATGGTGTCTGGGGCTTTCCACAATGGTTCTATGGGTGACGTAGTTCCTCACGGTTCAAAAGTTATGAGGTTTCCAAGTTTAGACTCGTTTTAGGCTGAAAAATAAAAATAAAAAGGGGTGCTACACGAGGACTTCCCGAGAGGTCACCCATCCTAGTACTACTCTCGCCCAACCACGCTTAGCTGCAGAATTCTGATGGGATCCAGTGCATTTGTGCTGGTATGATCGCACCCGTCAGTACAACACTCGCGTTTTCGTATATTCTTTGTTCCGGCCAATCCAAGTGTAAGGTCGTGGGGCCCACATGATTTTCTGGCCGTTTTGTATTGAGCGAAAAAATGCGTCGAGGTTAATGGCGTTAAAAAAGCATCAAAAACAACCTGAGAATCCACTTTCGATCTTTTTTAAGTGCCGTAACTTTCTGCATCCCGTTTGAGGGTCAAAATGGCTGAATTTGAGCCCGAAAATTGCACCGTCTATTCACCGCCCATTATGGTTTCAGGGGCTTTCCGAAATGGTGTTATGGGCGACGTAGTTCCTCACGGTTCAAAAGTTATGAGGTTTCCAAGTTTAGACTCTTTTTAGGCTGAAAAATAAAAATTAAAAATAAAAGGGACGCAACATGAGGACTTCCCGGGAGGTCACCCATCCTAGTACTACTCTCGTCCAAGCACGCTTAGCTGCGGAGATGTGATAGGATCCAGTGCATTAGTGCTGGTATAATCGCACCCGTCAGTACAACACTCTCGTTTCTATATATCCTTTTCTCGGCCAATACAAGTGTAAGGCTGTGGGGCCCACATGATTTTCTGGCCGTTTTGTTTCGAGCGAAAAAGTGCGTCGAGGTTAATGGGGTTAAGAAAGCCTCAAAAACACCCTGAGAAACTGCTTTTGATCTTTTTTACGTGCCGTAATTTTCTGCATCCCGTTTGAGGGTCAAAACGGCTGAATTTGAGCCCGAAAAATTGCACCGTCTATTCACCGCCCATTATGGTGTCTGGGGCTTTCCGTAATGGTTCTATGGGTGACGTAGTTTCTCACGGTTCAAAAGTTATGAGGTTTCCAAGTTTAGACTCGTTTTAGGCTGAAAAATAAAAATAAAAAGGGGTGCTAAACGAGGACTTCCCGGGAGGTCACCCATCCTAGTACTACTCTCGCCCAACCACGCTTAGCTGCAGAATTCTGATGGGATCCAGTGCATTAGTGCTGGTATGATCGCACCCGTCAGTACAACACTCGCGTTTTCGTATATTCTTTGTTTCGGCCAATCCAAGTGTAAGGTCGTGGGGCCCACATGATTTTCTGGCCGTTTTGTTTTGAGCAAAAAAGTGCGTCGAGGTTAATGGCGTTAAAAAGCATCAAAAACAACCTGAGAATCCGCTTTCGATCTTTTTTAAGTGCCGTAACTTTCTGCATCCCGTTTGAGGGTCAAAACGGCTGAATTTGAGCCCAAAAATTGCACCGTCTATTCACCGCCCATTATGGTTTCAGGGGCTTTCCGAAATGGTGTTATGGGCGACGTAGTTCCTCACGGTTCAAAAGTTATTAGGTTTCCAAGTTTAGACTCTTTTTAGGCTGAAAAAAAATAAAAATAAAAGGGATGCAACATGAGGACTTCCCGGGAGGTCACCCATCCTAGTACTACTCTCGTCCAAGCACGCTTAGCTGCGGAGATGTGATAGGATCCAGTGCATTAGTGCTGGTATAATCGCACCCGTCAGTACAACACTCTCGTTTCTATATATCCTTTTCTCGGCCAATACAAGTGTAAGGCTGTGGGGCCCACATGATTTTCTGGCCGTTTTGTTTCGAGCGAAAAAGTGCGTCGAGGTTAATGGCGTTAAGAAAGCCTCAAAAACACCCTGAGAAACTGCTTTCGATCTTTTTTACGTGCCGTAATTTTTGCATCCCGTTTGAGGGTCAAAACGGCTGAATTTGAGCCCGAAAAATTGCACCGTCTATTCACCGCCCATTATGGTGTCTGGGGCTTTCCGCAATGGTTCTATGGGTGACGTAGTTCCTCACGGTTCAAAAGTTATGAGGTTTCCAAGTTTAGACTCGTTTTAGGCTGAAAAATAAAAATAAAAAGGGGTGCTACACGAGGACTTCCCGGGAGGTCACCCATCCTAGTACTACTCTCGCCCAACCACGCTTAGCTGCAGAATTCTGATGGGATCCAGTGCATTAGTGCTGGTATGATCGCACCCGTCAGTACAACACTCGCGTTTTCGTATATTCTTTGTTTCGGCCAATCCAAGTGTAAGGTCGTGGGGCCCACATGATTTTCTGGCCGTTTTGTTTTGAGCGAAAAAGTGCGTCGAGGTTAATGGCGTTAAAAAAGCATCAAAAACAACCTGAGAATCCGCTTTCGATCTTTTTTAAGTGCCGTAACTTTCTGCATCCCGTTTGAGGGTCAAAACGGCTGAATTTGAGCCCAAAAAATTGCACCGTCTATTCACCGCCCATTATGGTTTCAGGGGCTTTCCGAAATGGTGTTATGGGCGACGTAGTTCCTCACGGTTCAAAAGTTATGAGGTTTCCAAGTTTAGACTCTTTTTAGGCTGAAAAAAAAAATAAAAATAAAAGGGATGCAACATGAGGACTTCCCGGGAGGTCACCCATCCTAGTACTACTCTCGTCCAAGCACGCTTAGCTGCGGAGATGTGATAGGATCCAGTGCATTAGTGCTGGTATAATCGCACCCGTCAGTACAACACTCTCGTTTCTATATATCCTTTTCTCGGCCAATACAAGTGTAAGGCTGTGGGGCCCACATGATTTTCTGGCCGTTTTGTTTCGAGCGAAAAAGTGCGTCGAGGTTAATGGCGTTAAGAAAGCCTCAAAAACACCCTGAGAAACTGCTTTCGATCTTTTTTACGTGCCGTAATTTTCTGCATCCCGTTTGAGGGTCAAAACGGCTGAATTTGAGCCCGAAAAATTGCACCGTCTATTCACCGCCCATTATGGTGTCTGGGGCTTTCCGCAATGGTTCTATGGGTGACGTAGTTCCTCACGGTTCAAAAGTTATGAGGTTTCCAAGTTTAGACTCGTTTTAGGCTGAAAAATAAAAATAAAAAGGGGTGCTACACGAGGACTTCCCGGGAGGTCACCCATCCTAGTACTACTCTCGCCCAACCACGCTTAGCTGCAGAATTCTGATGGGATCCAGTGCATTAGTGCTGGTATGATCGCACCCGTCAGTACAACACTCGCGTTTTCGTATATTCTTTGTTTCGGCCAATCAAAGTGTAAGGTCGTGGGGCCCACATGATTTTCTGGCCGTTTTGTTTTGAGCGAAAAAGTGCGTCGAGGTTAATGGCGTTAAAAAGCATCAAAAACAACCTGAGAATCCGCTTTCGATCTTTTTTAAGTGCCGTAACTTTCTGCATCCCGTTTGAGGGTCAAAACGGCTGAATTTGAGCCCGAAAATTGCACCGTCTATTCACCGCCCATTATGGTTTCAGGGGCTTTCCGAAATGGTGTTATGGGCGACGTAGTTCCTCACGGTTCAAAAGTTATTAGGTTTCCAAGTTTAGACTCTTTTTAGGCTGAAAAAAAAAATAAAAATAAAAGGGATGCAACATGAGGACTTCCCGGGAGGTCACCCATCCTAGTACTACTCTCGTCCAAGCACGCTTAGCTGCGGAGATGTGATAGGATCCAGTGCATTAGTGCTGGTATAATCGCACCCGTCAGTACAACACTCTCGTTTCTATATATCCTTTTCTCGGCCAATACAAGTGTAAGGCTGTGGGGCCCACATGATTTTCTGGCCGTTTTGTTTCTAGCGAAAAAGTGCGTCGAGGTTAATGGGGTTAAGAAAGCCTCAAAAACACCCTGAGAAACTGCTTTTGATCTTTTTTACGTGCCGTAATTTTCTGCATCCCGTTTGAGGGTCAAAACGGCTGAATTTGAGCCCGAAAAATTGCACCGTCTATTCACCGCCCATTATGGTCTCTGGGGCTTTCCGCAATGGTTCTATGGGTGACGTAGTTTCTCACGGTTCAAAAGTTATGAGGTTTCCAAGTTTAGACTCGTTTTAGGCTGAAAAATAAAAATAAAAAGGGGTGCTAAACGAGGACTTCCCGGGAGGTCACCCATCCTAGTACTACTCTCGTCCAAGCACGCTTAGCTGCGGAGATGTGATAGGATCCAGTGCATTAGTGCTGGTATAATCGCACCCGTCAGTACAACACTCTCGTTTCTATATATCCTTTTCTCGGCCAATACAAGTGTAAGGCTGTGGGGCCCACATGATTTTCTGGCCGTTTTGTTTCGAGCGAAAAAGTGCGTCGAGGTTAATGGCGTTAAGAAAGCCTCAAAAACACCCTGAGAAACTGCTTTCGATCTTTTTTACGTGCCGTAATTTTCTGCATCCCGTTTGAGGGTCAAAACGGCTGAATTTGAGCCCGAAAAATTGCACCGTCTATTCACCGCCCATTATGGTGTCTGGGGCTTTCCGCAATGGTTCTATGGGTGACGTAGTTCCTCACGGTTCAAAAGTTATGAGGTTTCCAAGTTTAGACTCGTTTTAGGCTGAAAAATAAAAATAAAAAGGGGTGCTAAACGAGGACTTCCCGGGAGGTCACCCATCCTAGTACTACTCTCGCCCAACCACGCTTAGCTGCAGAATTCTGATGGGATCCAGTGCATTAGTGCTGGTATGATCGCACCCGTCAGTACAACACTCGCGTTTTCGTATATTCTTTGTTTCGGCCAATCCAAGTGTAAGGTCGTGGGGCCCACATGATTTTCTGGCCGTTTTGTTTTGAGCGAAAAAGTGCGTCGAGGTTAATGGCGTTAAAAAAGCATCAAAAACAACCTGAGAATCCGCTTTCGATCTTTTTTAAGTGCCGTAACTTTCTGCATCCCGTTTGAGGGTCAAAACGGCTGAATTTGAGCCCAAAAAATTGCACCGTCTATTCACCGCCCATTATGGTTTCAGGGGCTTTCCGAAATGGTGTTATGGGCGACGTAGTTCCTCACGGTTCAAAAGTTATGAGGTTTCCAAGTTTAGACTCTTTTTAGGCTGAAAAAAAAATAAAAATAAAAGGGATGCAACATGAGGACTTCCCGGGAGGTCACCCATCCTAGTACTACTCTCGGCCAAGCACGCTTAGCTGCGGAGATGTGATAGGATCCAGTGCATTAGTGCTGGTATAATCGCACCCGTCAGTACAACACTCTCGTTTCTATATATCCTTTTCTCGGCCAATACAAGTGTAAGGCTGTGGGGCCCACATGATTTTCTGGCCGTTTTGTTTCGAGCGAAAAAGTGCGTCGAGGTTAATGGCGTTAAGAAAGCCTCAAAAACACCCTGAGAAACTGCTTTCGATCTTTTTTACGTGCCGTAATTTTCTGCATCCCGTTTGAGGGTCAAAACGGCTGAATTTGAGCCCGAAAAATTGCACCGTCTATTCACCGCCCATTATGGTCTCTGGGGCTTTCCGCAATGGTTCTATGGGTGACGTAGTTCCTCACGGTTCAAAAGTTATGAGGTTTCCAAGTTTAGACTCGTTTTAGGCTGAAAAATAAAAATAAAAAGGGGTGCAACACGAGGACTTCCCGGGAGGTCACCCATCCTAGTACTACTCTCGCCCAACCACGCTTAGCTGCAGAATTCTGATGGGATCCAGTGCATTAGTGCTGGTATGATCGCACCCGTCAGTACAACACTCGCGTTTTCGTATATTCTTTGTTTCGGCCAATCCAAGTGTAAGGTCGTGGGGCCCACATGATTTTCTGGCCGTTTTGTTTTGAGCGAAAAAGTGCGTCGAGGTTAATGGCGTTAAAAAAGCATCAAAAACAACCTGAGAATCCGCTTTCGATCTTTTTTAAGTGCCGTAACTTTCTGCATCCCGTTTGAGGGTCAAAACGGCTGAATTTGAGCCCAAAAAATGCACCGTCTATTCACCGCCCATTATGGTTTCAGGGGCTTTCCGAAATGGTGTTATGGGCGACGTAGTTCCTCACGGTTCAAAAGTTATTAGGTTTCCAAGTTTAGACTCTTTTTAGGCTGAAAAAAAAATAAAAATAAAAGGGATGCAACATGAGGACTTCCCGGGAGGTCACCCATCCTAGTACTACTCTCGTCCAAGCACGCTTAGCTGCGGAGATGTGATAGGATCCAGTGCATTAGTGCTGGTATAATCGCACCCGTCAGTACAACACTCTCGTTTCTATATATCCTTTTCTCGGCCAATACAAGTGTAAGGCTGTGGGGCCCACATGATTTTCTGGCCGTTTTGTTTCGAGCGAAAAAGTGCGTCGAGGTTAATGGCGTTAAGAAAGCCTCAAAAACACCCTGAGAAACTGCTTTCGATCTTTTTTACGTGCCGTAATTTTCTGCATCCCGTTTGAGGGTCAAAACGGCTGAATTTGAGCCCGAAAAATTGCACCGTCTATTCACCGCCCATTATGGTGTCTGGGGCTTTCCGCAATGGTTCTATGGGTGACGTAGTTCCTCACGGTTCAAAAGTTATGAGGTTTCCAAGTTTAGACTCGTTTTAGGCTGAAAAATAAAAATAAAAAGGGGTGCAACACGAGGACTTCCCGGGAGGTCACCCATCCTAGTACTACTCTCGCCCAACCACGCTTAGCTGCAGAATTCTGATGGGATCCAGTGCATTAGTGCTGGTATGATCGCACCCGTCAGTACAACACTCGCGTTTTCGTATATTCTTTGTTTCGGCCAATCAAGTGTAAGGTCGTGGGGCCCACATGATTTTCTGGCCGTTTTGTTTTGAGCGAAAAAGTGCGTCGAGGTTAATGGCGTTAAAAAAGCATCAAAAACAACCTGAGAATCCGCTTTCGATCTTTTTTAAGTGCCGTAACTTTCTGCATCCCGTTTGAGGGTCAAAACGGCTGAATTTGAGCCCAAAAAATTGCACCGTCTATTCACCGCCCATTATGGTTTCAGGGGCTTTCCGAAATGGTGTTATGGGCGACGTAGTTCCTCACGGTTCAAAAGTTATGAGGTTTCCAAGTTTAGACTCTTTTTAGGCTGAAAAAAAAAATAAAAATAAAAGGGATGCAACATGAGGACTTCCCGGGAGGTCACCCATCCTAGTACTACTCTCGTCCAAGCACGCTTAGCTGCGGAGATGTGATAGGATCCAGTGCATTAGTGCTGGTATAATCGCACCCGTCAGTACAACACTCTCGTTTCTATATATCCTTTTCTCGGCCAATACAAGTGTAAGGCTGTGGGGCCCACATGATTTTCTGGCCGTTTTGTTTCGAGCGAAAAAGTGCGTCGAGGTTAATGGCGTTAAAAAAGCATCAAAAACAACCTGAGAATCCACTTTCGATCTTTTTTAAGTGCCGTAACTTTCTGCATCCCGTTTGAGGGTCAAAACGGCTGAATTTGAGCCCGAAAAATTGCACCGTCTATTCACCGCCCATTATGGTTTCAGGGGCTTTCCGAAATGGTGTTATGGGCGACGTAGTTCCTCACGGTTCAAAAGTTATGAGGTTTCCAAGTTTAGACTCTTTTTAGGCTGAAAAAAAAAATAAAAATAAAAGGGATGCAACATGAGGACTTCCCGGGAGGTCACCCATCCTAGTACTACTCTCGTCCAAGCACGCTTAGCTGCGGAGATGTGATAGGATCCAGTGCATTAGTGCTGGTATAATCGCACCCGTCAGTACAACACTCTCGTTTCTATATATCCTTTTCTCGGCCAATACAAGTGTAAGGCTGTGGGGCCCACATGATTTTCTGGCCGTTTTGTTTCGAGCGAAAAAGTGCGTCGAGGTTAATGGCGTTAAGAAAGCCTCAAAAACACCCTGAGAAACTGCTTTCGATCTTTTTTACGTGCCGTAATTTTCTGCATCCCGTTTGAGGGTCAAAACGGCTGAATTTGAGCCCGAAAAATTGCACCGTCTATTCACCGCCCATTATGGTGTCTGGGGCTTTCCGCAATGGTTCTATGGGTGACGTAGTTCCTCACGGTTCAAAAGTTATGAGGTTTCCAAGTTTAGACTCGTTTTAGGCTGAAAAATAAAAATAAAAAGGGGTGCAACACGAGGACTTCCCGGGAGGTCACCCATCCTAGTACTACTCTCGCCCAACCACGCTTAGCTGCAGAATTCTGATGGGATCCAGTGCATTAGTGCTGGTATGATCGCACCCGTCAGTACAACACTCGCGTTTTCGTATATTCTTTGTTTCGGCCAATCCAAGTGTAAGGTCGTGGGGCCCACATGATTTTCTGGCCGTTTTGTTTTGAGCGAAAAAGTGCGTCGAGGTTAATGGCGTTAAAAAAGCATCAAAAACAACCTGAGAATCCGCTTTCGATCTTTTTTAAGTGCCGTAACTTTCTGCATCCCGTTTGAGGGTCAAAACGGCTGAATTTGAGCCCAAAAAATTGCACCGTCTATTCACCGCCCATTATGGTTTCAGGGGCTTTCCGAAATGGTGTTATGGGCGACGTAGTTCCTCACGGTTCAAAAGTTATTAGGTTTCCAAGTTTAGACTCTTTTTAGGCTGAAAAAAAAAAAAATAAAAGGGATGCAACATGAGGACTTCCCGGGAGGTCACCCATCCTAGTACTACTCTCGTCCAAGCACGCTTAGCTGCGGAGATGTGATAGGATCCAGTGCATTAGTGCTGGTATAATCGCACCCGTCAGTACAACACTCTCGTTTCTATATATCCTTTTCTCGGCCAATACAAGTGTAAGGCTGTGGGGCCCACATGATTTTCTGGCCGTTTTGTTTCGAGCGAAAAAGTGCGTCGAGGTTAATGGCGTTAAGAAAGCCTCAAAAACACCCTGAGAAACTGCTTTCGATCTTTTTTACGTGCCGTAATTTTCTGCATCCCGTTTGAGGGTCAAAACGGCTGAATTTGAGCCCGAAAAATTGCACCGTCTATTCACCGCCCATTATGGTCTCTGGGGCTTTCCGCAATGGTTCTATGGGTGACGTAGTTCCTCACGGTTCAAAAGTTATGAGGTTTCCAAGTTTAGACTCGTTTTAGGCTGAAAAATAAAAATAAAAAGGGGTGCAACACGAGGACTTCCCGGGAGGTCACCCATCCTAGTACTACTCTCGCCCAACCACGCTTAGCTGCAGAATTCTGATGGGATCCAGTGCATTAGTGCTGGTATGATCGCACCCGTCAGTACAACACTCGCGTTTTCGTATATTCTTTGTTTCGGCCAATCCAAGTGTAAGGTCGTGGGGCCCACATGATTTTCTGGCCGTTTTGTTTTGAGCGAAAAAGTGCGTCGAGGTTAATGGCGTTAAAAAAGCATCAAAAACAACCTGAGAATCCGCTTTCGATCTTTTTTAAGTGCCGTAACTTTCTGCATCCCGTTTGAGGGTCAAAACGGCTGAATTTGAGCCCAAAAATTGCACCGTCTATTCACCGCCCATTATGGTTTCAGGGGCTTTCCGAAATGGTGTTATGGGCGACGTAGTTCCTCACGGTTCAAAAGTTATTAGGTTTCCAAGTTTAGACTCTTTTTAGGCTGAAAAAAAAAAAAAATAAAAGGGATGCAACATGAGGACTTCCCGGGAGGTCACCCATCCTAGTACTACTCTCGTCCAAGCACGCTTAGCTGCGGAGATGTGATAGGATCCAGTGCATTAGTGCTGGTATAATCGCACCCGTCAGTACAACACTCTCGTTTCTATATATCCTTTTCTCGGCCAATACAAGTGTAAGGCTGTGGGGCCCACATGATTTTCTGGCCGTTTTGTTTCGAGCGAAAAAGTGCGTCGAGGTTAATGGCGTTAAGAAAGCCTCAAAAACACCCTGAGAAACTGCTTTCGATCTTTTTTACGTGCCGTAATTTTCTGCATCCCGTTTGAGGGTCAAAACGGCTGAATTTGAGCCCGAAAAATTGCACCGTCTATTCACCGCCCATTATGGTCTCTGGGGCTTTCCGCAATGGTTCTATGGGTGACGTAGTTCCTCACGGTTCAAAAGTTATGAGGTTTCCAAGTTTAGACTCGTTTTAGGCTGAAAAATAAAAATAAAAAGGGGTGCAACACGAGGACTTCCCGGGAGGTCACCCATCCTAGTACTACTCTCGTCCAAGCACGCTTAGCTGCGGAGATGTGATAGGATCCAGTGCATTAGTGCTGGTATAATCGCACCCGTCAGTACAACACTCTCGTTTCTATATATCCTTTTCTCGGCCAATACAAGTGTAAGGCTGTGGGGCCCACATGATTTTCTGGCCGTTTTGTTTCGAGCGAAAAAGTGCGTCGAGGTTAATGGCGTTAAGAAAGCCTCAAAAACACCCTGAGAAACTGCTTTCGATCTTTTTTACGTGCCGTAATTTTCTGCATCCCGTTTGAGGGTCAAAACGGCTGAATTTGAGCCCGAAAAATTGCACCGTCTATTCACCGCCCATTATGGTCTCTGGGGCTTTCCGCAATGGTTCTATGGGTGACGTAGTTCCTCACGGTTCAAAAGTTATGAGGTTTCCAAGTTTAGACTCGTTTTAGGCTGAAAAATAAAAATAAAAAGGGGTGCAACACGAGGACTTCCCGGGAGGTCACCCATCCTAGTACTACTCTCGCCCAACCACGCTTAGCTGCAGAATTCTGATGGGATCCAGTGCATTAGTGCTGGTATGATCGCACCCGTCAGTACAACACTCGCGTTTTCGTATATTCTTTGTTTCGGCCAATCCAAGTGTAAGGTCGTGGGGCCCACATGATTTTCTGGCCGTTTTGTTTTGAGCGAAAAAGTGCGTCGAGGTTAATGGCGTTAAAAAAGCATCAAAAACAACCTGAGAATCCGCTTTCGATCTTTTTTAAGTGCCGTAACTTTCTGCATCCCGTTTGAGGGTCAAAACGGCTGAATTTGAGCCCAAAAAATTGCACCGTCTATTCACCGCCCATTATGGTTTCAGGGGCTTTCCGAAATGGTGTTATGGGCAACGTAGTTCCTCACGGTTCAAAAGTTATTAGGTTTCCAAGTTTAGACTCTTTTTAGGCTGAAAAAAAAAATAAAAATAAAAGGGATGCAACATGAGGACTTCCCGGGAGGTCACCCATCCTAGTACTACTCTCGTCCAAGCACGCTTAGCTGCGGAGATGTGATAGGATCCAGTGCATTAGTGCTGGTATAATCGCACCCGTCAGTACAACACTCTCGTTTCTATATATCCTTTTCTCGGCCAATACAAGTGTAAGGCTGTGGGGCCCACATGATTTTCTGGCCGTTTTGTTTCGAGCGAAAAAGTGCGTCGAGGTTAATGGCGTTAAGAAAGCCTCAAAAACACCCTGAGAAACTGCTTTCGATCTTTTTTACGTGCCGTAATTTTCTGCATCCCGTTTGAGGGTCAAAACGGCTGAATTTGAGCCCGAAAAATTGCACCGTCTATTCACCGCCCATTATGGTCTCTGGGGCTTTCCGCAATGGTTCTATGGGTGACGTAGTTCCTCACGGTTCAAAAGTTATGAGGTTTCCAAGTTTAGACTCGTTTTAGGCTGAAAAATAAAAATAAAAAGGGGTGCAACACGAGGACTTCCCGGGAGGTCACCCATCCTAGTACTACTCTCGCCCAACCACGCTTAGCTGCAGATTCTGATGGGATCCAGTGCATTAGTGCTGGTATGATCGCACCCGTCAGTACAACACTCGCGTTTTCGTATATTCTTTGTTTCGGCCAATCCAAGTGTAAGGTCGTGGGGCCCACATGATTTTCTGGCCGTTTTGTTTGAGCGAAAAAGTGCGTCGAGGTTAATGGCGTTAAAAAAGCATCAAAAACAACCTGAGAATCCGCTTTCGATCTTTTTTAAGTGCCGTAACTTTCTGCATCCCGTTTGAGGGTCAAAACGGCTGAATTTGAGCCCAAAAAATTGCACCGTCTATTCACCGCCCATTATGGTTTCAGGGGCTTTCCGAAATGGTGTTATGGGCGACGTAGTTCCTCACGGTTCAAAAGTTATTAGGTTTCCAAGTTTAGACTCTTTTTAGGCTGAAAAAAAAAATAAAAATAAAAGGGATGCAACATGAGGACTTCCCGGGAGGTCACCCATCCTAGTACTACTCTCGTCCAAGCACGCTTAGCTGCGGAGATGTGATAGGATCCAGTGCATTAGTGCTGGTATAATCGCACCCGTCAGTACAACACTCTCGTTTCTATATATCCTTTTCTCGGCCAATACAAGTGTAAGGCTGTGGGGCCCACATGATTTTCTGGCCGTTTTGTTTCGAGCGAAAAAGTGCGTCGAGGTTAATGGCGTTAAGAAAGCCTCAAAAACACCCTGAGAAACTGCTTTCGATCTTTTTTACGTGCCGTAATTTTCTGCATCCCGTTTGAGGGTCAAAACGGCTGAATTTGAGCCCGAAAAATTGCACCGTCTATTCACCGCCCATTATGGTCTCTGGGGCTTTCCGCAATGGTTCTATGGGTGACGTAGTTCCTCACGGTTCAAAAGTTATGAGGTTTCCAAGTTTAGACTCGTTTTAGGCTGAAAAATAAAAATAAAAAGGGGTGCAACACGAGGACTTCCCGGGAGGTCACCCATCCTAGTACTACTCTCGCCCAACCACGCTTAGCTGCAAGAATTCTGATGGGATCCAGTGAATTAGTGCTGGTATGATCGCACCCGTCAGTACAACACTCGCGTTTTCGTATATTCTTTGTTTCGGCCAATCCAAGTGTAAGGTCGTGGGGCCCACATGATTTTCTGGCCGTTTTGTTTTGAGCGAAAAAGTGCGTCGAGGTTAATGGCGTTAAAAAAGCATCAAAAACAACCTGAGAATCCGCTTTCAATCTTTTTTAAGTGCCGTAACTTTCTGCATCCCGTTTGAGGGTCAAAACGGCTGAATTTGAGCCCGAAAAATTGCACCGTCGATCCAACGCCCATTATGGTTTCCGGGGCATTCCGAAATGGTGTTATGGGCGACGTAGTTCCTCACGGTTCAAAAGTTATGAGGTTTCCAAGTTTAGACTCTTTTTAGGCTGAAAAAAAAAATAAAAATAAAAGGGATGCAACATGAGGACTTCCCGGGAGGTCACCCATCCTAGTACTACTCTCGTCCAAGCACGCTTAGCTGCGGAGATGTGATAGGATCCAGTGCATTAGTGCTGGTATAATCGCACCCGTCAGTACAACACTCTCGTTTCTATATATCCTTTTCTCGGCCAATACAAGTGTAAGGCTGTGGGGCCCACATGATTTTCTGGCCGTTTTGTTTCGAGCGAAAAAGTGCGTCGAGGTTAATGGGGTTAAGAAAGCCTCAAAAACACCCTGAGAAACTGCTTTCGATCTTTTTTACGTGCCGTAATTTTCTGCATCCCGTTTGAGGGTCAAAACGGCTGAATTTGAGCCCGAAAAATTGCACCGTCTATTCACCGCCCATTATGGTCTCTGGGGCTTTCCGCAATGGTTCTATGGGTGACGTAGTTCCTCACGGTTCAAAAGTTATGAGGTTTCCAAGTTTAGACTCGTTTTAGGCTGAAAAATAAAAATAAAAAGGGGTGCAAACGAGGACTTCCCGGGAGGTCACCCATCCTAGTACTACTCTCGTCCAAGCACGCTTAGCTGCGGAGTTGTGATGGGATCCAGTGCATTAGTGCTGGTATGATCGCACCCGTCAGTACAACACTCGCGTTTTCGTATATTCTTTGTTCCGGCCAATCCAAGTGTAAGGTCGTGGGGCCCACATGATTTTCTGGCCGTTTTGTTTTGAGCGAAAAAGTGCGTCGAGGTTAATGGCGTTAAAAAAGCATCAAAAACAACCTGAGAATCCACTTTCGATCTTTTTTAAGTGCCGTAACTTTCTGCATCCCGTTTGAGGGTCAAAATGGCTGAATTTGAGCCCGAAAAATTGCACCGTCTATTCACCGCCCATTATGGTTTCAGGGGCTTTCCGAAATGGTGTTATGGGCGACGTAGTTCCTCACGGTTCAAAAGTTATGAGGTTTCCAAGTTTAGACTCTTTTTAGGCTGAAAAATAAAAATAAAAATAAAAGGGATGCAACATGAGGACTTCCCGGGAGGTCACCCATCCTAGTACTACTCTCGTCCAAGCACGCTTAGCTGCGGAGATGTGATAGGATCCAGTGCATTAGTGCTGGTATAATCGCACCCGTCAGTACAACACTCTCGTTTCTATATATCCTTTTCTCGGCCAATACAAGTGTAAGGCTGTGGGGCCCACATGATTTTCTGGCCGTTTTGTTTCGAGCGAAAAAGTGCGTCGAGGTTAATGGGGTTAAGAAAGCCTCAAAAACACCCTGAGAAACTGCTTTCGATCTTTTTTACGTGCCGTAATTTTCTGCATCCCGTTTGAGGGTCAAAACGGCTGAATTTGAGCCCGAAAAATTGCACCGTCTATTCACCGCCCATTATGGTCTCTGGGGCTTTCCGCAATGGTTCTATGGGTGACGTAGTTCCTCACGGTTCAAAAGTTATGAGGTTTCCAAGTTTAGACTCGTTTTAGGCTGAAAAATAAAAATAAAAAGGGGTGCAACACGAGGACTTCCCGGGAGGTCACCCATCCTAGTACTACTCTCGCCCAACCACGCATAGCTGCAGAATTCTGATGGGATCCAGTGCATTAGTGCTGGTATGATCGCACCCGTCAGTACAACACTCGTGTTTTCGTATATTCTTTGTTCCGGCCAATCCAAGTGTAAGGTCGTGGGGCCCACATGATTTTCTGGCCGTTTTGTTTTGAGCGAAAAAGTGCGTCGAGGTTAATGGCGTTAAAAAGCATCAAAAACAACCTGAGAATCCACTTTCGATCTCTTTTAAGTGCCGTTACTTTCTGCATCCCGTTTGAGGGTCAAAACGGCTGAATTTGAGCCCAAAAATTGCACCGTCTATTCACCGCCCATTATGGTTTCAGGGGCTTTCCGAAATGGTGTTATGGGCGACGTAGTTCCTCACGGTTCAAAAGTTATGAGGTTTCCAAGTTTAGACTCTTTTTAGGCTGAAAAAAAAAATAAAAATAAAAGGGATGCAACATAAGGACTTCCCGGGAGGTCACCCATCCTAGTACTACTCTCGTCCAAGCACGCTTAGCTGCGGAGATGTGATAGGATCTAGTGCATTAGTGCTGGTATAATCGCACCCGTCAGTACAACACTCTCGTTTCTATATATCCTTTTCTCGGCCAATACAAGTGTAAGGCTGTGGGGCCACATGATTTTCTGGCCGTTTTGTTTCGAGCGAAAAAGTGCGTTGAGGTTAATGGCGTTAAGAAAGCCTCAAAAACACCCTGAGAAACTGCTTTCGATCTTTTTTACGTGCCGTAATTTCTGCATCCCGTTTGAGGGTCAAAACGGCTGAATTTGAGCCCGAAAAATAGCAACGTCTATTCACCGCCCATTATGGTCTCTGGGGCTTTCCGCAATGGTTCTATGGGTGACGTAGTTCCTCACGGTTCAAAAGTTATGAGGTTTCCAAGTTTAGACTCGTTTTAGGCTGAAAAATAAAAATAAAAAGGGGTGCTACACGAGGACTTCCCGGGAGGTCACCCATCCTAGTACTACTCTCGCCCAACCACGCTTAACTGCAGAATTCTGATGGGATCCAGTGCATTTGTGCTGGTATGATCGCACCCGTCAGTACAACACTCGCGTTTTCGTATATTCTTTGTTCCGGCCAATCCAAGTGTAAGGTCGTGGGGCCCACATGATTTTCTGGCCGTTTTGTTTCGAGCGAAAAAGTGCGTCGAGGTTAATGGCGTTAAGAAAGCCTCAAAAACACCCTGAGAAACTGCTTTCGATCTTTTTTACGTGCCGTAATTTTCTGCATCCCGTTTGAGGGTCAAAACGGCTGAATTTGAGCCCGAAAAAGCACCGTCTATTCACCGCCCATTATGGTGTCTGGGGCTTTCCGCAATGGTTCTATGGGTGACGTAGTTCCTCACGGTTCAAAAGTTATGAGGTTTCCAAGTTTAGACTCGTTTTAGGCTGAAAAATAAAAATAAAAAGGGGTGCTACACGAGGACTTCCCGGGAGGTCACCCATCCTAGTACTACTCTCGCCCAACCACGCTTAACTGCAGAATTCTGATGGGATCCAGTGCATTTGTGCTGGTATGATCGCACCCGTCAGTACAACACTCGCGTTTTCGTATATTCTTTGTTCCGGCCAATCCAAGTGTAAGGTCGTGGGGCCCACATGATTTTCTGGCCGTTTTGTTTTGAGCGAAAAAGTGCGTCGAGGTTAATGGCGTTAAAAAAGCATCAAAAACAACCTGAGAATCCACTTTCGATCTTTTTAAGTGCCGTAACTTTCTGCATCCCGTTTGAGGGTCAAAATGGCTGAATTTGAGCCCGAAAAATTGCACCGTCTATTCACCGCCCATTATGGTTTCAGGGGCTTTCCGAAATGGTGTTATGGGCGACGTAGTTCCTCACGGTTCAAAAGTTATGAGGTTTCCAAGTTTAGACTCTTTTTAGGCTGAAAAATAAAAATAAAATAAAAAGGGATGCAACATGAGGACTTCCCGGGAGGTCACCCATCCTAGTACTACTCTCGTCCAAGCACGCTTAGCTGCGGAGATGTGATAGGATCCAGTGCATTAGTGCTGGTATAATCGCACCCGTCAGTAAACACTCTCGTTTCTATATATCCTTTTCTCGCCAATACAAGTGTAAGGCTGTGGGGCCCACATGATTTTCTGGCCGTTTTGTTTCGAGCGAAAAAGTGCGTCGAGGTTAATGGGTTAGAAAAGCCTCAAAACACCCTGAGAAACTCTTTCGATCTTTTTTACGTGCCGTAATTTTCTGCATCCCGTTTGAGGGTCAAAACGGCTGAATTTGAGCCAAAAAATTGCACCGTCTATTCACCGCCCATTATGGTCTCTGGGGCTTTCCGCAATGGTTCTATGGGTGACGTAGTTCCTCACGGTTCAAAAGTTATGAGGTTTCCAAGTTTAGACTCGTTTTAGGCTGAAAAATAAAAATAAAAAGGGGTGCAACACGAGGACTTCCCGGGAGGTCACCCATCCTAGTACTACTCTCGCAAACCCGCTTAGCTGAAGAGTTCTGATGGGATCCAGTGCATTAGTGCTGGTATGATCGCACCCGTCAGTACAACACTCGCGTTTGTATATTCTTTGTTCCGGCCAATCCAAGTGTAAGGTCGTGGGGCCCACATGATTTTCTGGCCGTTTTGTTTCGAGCGAAAAAGTGCGTCGAGGTTAATGGCGTTAAGAAAGCCTCAAAAACAACCTGAGAAACTGCTTTCGATCTTTTTTAAGTGCCGTATTTTCTGCATCCCGTTTGAGGGTCAAAACGGCTGAATTTGAGCCCGAAAAAAGCACCGTCTATTCACCGCCCATTATGGTCTCTGGGGCTTTCCAAATGGTTCTATGGGTGACGTAGTTCCTCACGGTTCAAAAGTTATGAGGTTTCCAAGTTTAGACTCGTTTTAGGCTGAAAAATAAAAATAAAAAGGGTGCAACACGAGGACTTCCCGGAGGTCACCCATCCTAGTACTACTCTCTCGCCAAACCCCGCTTAGCTGAAGAGTTCTGATGGGATCCAGTGCATTAGTGCTGGTATGATCACACCCGTCAGTACAAAACTCGCATTTCCGTATATTCTTTTTTCGGCCAATCAAGTGTAAGGCCGTGGGGCCCACATGATTTCTGGCCGTTTTGTTTGAGCGAAAAAGTGAGTCGAGGTTAATGGCGTTAAGAAAGCATCAAAAACAACCTGAGAATCCTTTTCGATCTTTTTTAAGTGCCGTAATTTCTGCATCCCGTTTGAGGGTCAAAATGGCTGAATTTGAGCCCGAAAAATTGCACCGTCTATTCACCGCCCATTATGGTTTCGGGGCTTTCCGAATGGTGTTATGGGCGACGTAGTTCCTCACGGTTCAAAAGTTATGAGGTTTCCAAGTTTAGACTCGTTTTAGGCTGAAAAATAAAATAAAAATAAAAGGGATGCAACATGAGGACTTCCCGGGAGGTCACCCATCCTATTACTACTCTCGTCCAAGCACGCTTAGCTGCGGAGATGTGATAGGATCCAGTGCATTAGTGCTGGTATAATCGCACCCGTCAGTACAACACTCTCGTTTCTATATATCCTTTTTCTCGGCCAATACAAGTGTAAGGCTGTGGGGCCCACATGATTTTCTGGCCGTTTTGTTTCGAGCGAAAAAGTGCGTCGAGGTTAATGGCGTTAAGAAAGCCTCAAAAACACCCTGAGAAACTGCTTTCGATCTTTTTTACGTGCCGTAATTTTCTGCATCCCGTTTGAGGGTCAAAACGGCTGAATTGAGCCCGAAAAATGCACCGTCTATTCACCACCCATTATGGTGTCTGGGGCTTTCCGCAATGGTTCTATGGGTGACGTAGTTCCTCACGGTTCAAAAGTTATGAGGTTTCCAAGTTTAGACTCTTTTAGGCTGAAAAATAAAAATAAAAGGGGTGCTACACACGAGGACTTCCCGGGAGGTCACCCATCCTAGTAAACTACTCTCGCCCCAACCACGCTTAACTGCAGAATTCTGATGGATCCAGTGCATTTGTGCTGGTATGATCGCACCGTCAGTAAACACTCGCGTTTTCGATGGTGTGTTATGGCGACGTAGTTCCTCACGGTTCAAAAGTTATGAGGTTTCCAATTTAGACTCTTTTTAGGCTGAAAAATAAAAATAAAATAAAAGGGATGCAACATGAGGACTTCCCGGGAGGTCACCCATCCTAGTACTACTCTCGTCCAAGCACGCTTAGCTGCGGAGATATGATAGGATCCAGTGCATTAGTGCTGGTATAATCACACCCGTCAGTACAACACTCTCGTTTCTATATATCCTTTTCTCGACAATACAAGTGTAAGGCTGTGGGCCCACATGATTTTCTGGCCGTTTTGTTTCGAGCGAAAAAGTGCGTCGAGGTTAATGGGGTTAAGAAAGCCTCAAAACACCCTGAGAAACTGCTTTCGATCTTTTTTACGTGCCGTAATTTTCTGCATCCCGTTTGAGGGTCAAAACGGCTGAATTTGAGCCCGAAAAATAGCAACGTCTATTCACCGCCCATTATGGTGTCTGGGGCTTTCCGCAATGGTTCTATGGGTGACGTAGTTCCTCACGGTTCAAAAGTTATGAGGTTTCCAAGTTTAGACTCGTTTTAGGCTGAAAAAAAAATAAAAAGGGGTGCAACACGAGGACTTCCCGGGAGGTCACCCATCCTAGTACTACTCTCGCCAACCACTCTTAACTGCAGATTCTGATGGGATCCAGTGCATTTGTGCTGGTATGATCGCACCCGTCAGTACAACACTCGCGTTTCGTATATTCTTTGTTCCGCCAATCCAAGTGTAAGGTCGTGGGGCCCACATGATTTTCTGGCCATTTTGTTTTTAGCGAAAAAGTGCGTCGAGGTTAATGGCGTTAAAAAAGCATCAAAAACAACCTGAGAAACTGCTTTCAATCTTTTTTACGTGCCGTAATTTTCTGCATCCCGTTTGAGGGTCAAAATGGCTGAATTTGAGCCCGAAAATTGCACCGTCTATTCACCGCCCATTATGGTTTCAGGGGCTTTCCGAAATGGTATTATGGCGACGTAGTTCCTCACGGTTCAAAAGTTATGAGGTTTCCAAGTTTAGACTCTTTTTAGGCTGAAAAATAAAAATAAAAAATAAAAGGGATGCAACATGAGGACTTCCCGGGAGGTCACCCATCCTAGTACTACTCTCGTCCAAAGCACGCTTAGCTGCGATATGTGATAGGATCCAGTGCATTAGTGCTGGTATAATCACACCCGTCAGTAAAACACTCTCGTTTCTATATATCCTTTTCTCGACCAATACAAGTGTAAGCTGTGGGCCCACATGATTTTCTGGCCGTTTTGTTTCCAGCGAAAAAGTGCGTCGAGGTTAATGGAGTTAAGAAAGCCTCAAAAACACCTGAGAAACTTCTTTCGATCTTTTTTAAGTGCCGTAATTTTCTGCATCCCGTTTGAGGGTCAAAACGGCTGAATTTGAGCCCAAAAAATTGCACCGTCTATTCACCGCCCATTATGGTCACTGGGGCTTTCCGCAATGGTTCTATGGGTGACGTAGTTCCTCATGGTTCAAAAGTTATGAGGTTTCCAAGTTTAGACTCGTTTTAGGCTGAAAATAAAAAATAAAAAGGGGTGCAACACGAGGACTTCCCGGGAGGTCACCCATCCTAGTACTACTCTCGCCAAACCCCGCTTAGCTGAAGAGTTTTGATGGAATCCAGTGCTTTAGTGCTGGTATGATCGCACCCGTCAGTACAACACTCGCGTTTTTGTATATTCTTTGTTCCGGCCAATCCAAGTGTAAGGTCATGGGGCCCACATGATTTTCTGGCCGTTCTGTTTCGAGCGAAAAAGTGCGTCGAGGTTAATGGCGTTAAGAAAGCCTCAAAAACACCTGAGAAACTGCTTTCGATCTTTTTTACGTGCCGTAATTTTCTGCATCCCGTTTGAGGGTCAAAACGGCTGAATTTGAGCCCGAAAAATAGCACCGTCTATTCACCGCCCATTATGGTCTCTGGGGCTTTCCACAATGGTTCTATGGGTGACGTAGTTCCTCACGGTTCAAAAGTTATGAGGTTTCCAAGTTTAGACTCGTTTTAGGCTGAAAAATAAAAATAAAAAGGGGTGCAACACGAGGACTTCCCGGGAGGTCACCCATCCTAGTACTACTCTCGCCAAACCCCGCTTAGCTGAAGAGTTCTGATGGGATCCAGTGCATTAGTGCTGGTATGATTACACCCGTAAGTACAAAACTCGCATTTCCGTATATTCTTTGTTTTCGGCCATCCAAGTGTAAGGTGGGGCCCACATGATTCTCTTCTCGTTTTGATTTGAGCGAAGAAGTGAGTCGAGGTTAATGGCGTTAAGAAAGCATCAAAAACAACCTGAGAATCCGCTTTCGATCTTTTTTAAGTGCCGTAACTTTCTGCATCCCGTTTGAGGGTCAAAATGGCTGAATTTGAGCCCGAAAAATTGCACCGTCTATTCACCGCCCATTATGGTTTCAGGGGCTTTCCGAAATGGTGTTATGGGCGACGTAGTTCCTCACGGTTCAAAAGTTATGAGGTCTCCCAGTTTAGACTCGTTTTAGGCTGAAAATAAAAATAAAAAATAAAAGGGATGCAACATGAGGACTTCCCGGGAGGTCACCCATCCTTTACTACTCTCGTCCAAGCACGCTTAGCTGCGGAGATGTGATAGGATCCAGTGCATTAGTGCTGGTATAATCGCACCCGTCAGTACAACACTCTCGTTCTTATATCCTTTTTCTCGGCCAATACAAGTGTAAGGCTGTGGGGCCCACATGATTTTCTGGCCGTTTTGTTTCGAGCGAAAAAGTGCGTCGAGGTTAATGGCGTTAAGAAAGCCTCAAAAACACCCTGAGAAACTGCTTTCGATCTTTTTACGTGCCGTAATTTTCTGCATCCCGTTTGAGGGTCAAAACGGCTGAATTTGAGCCCGAAAAATGCACCGTCTATTCACCACCCATTATGGTGTCTGGGGCTTTTCCGCAATTGTTCTATGGGTGATAGTTCCTCACGGTTCAAAAGTTATGAGGTTTCCAAGTTTAGACTCGTTTTAGGCTGAAAAATAAAAATAAAAAGGGGTGCAACACGAGGACTTCCCGGGAGGGAGTCCCCATCCTAGTACTACTCTCCTCGGCCAACGCCGCTAACTGCAGAATTCTGATGGATCCATGCATTTGTGGCGGTATGATCGCACCCGTCAGTACAACACTCGCTTTTTCCGAAATGGTGTTAATGGCGACGTAGTTCCTCACGGTTCAAAAGTTATGAGGTTTCCAAGTTTAGACTCTTTTTAGGCTGAAAATAAAATAAAAAATAATAGGGATGCAACATGAGGACTTCCCGGGAGGTCACCCATCCTAGTACTACTCTCGTCCAAGCACGCTTAGCTGCGGAGATATGATAGGATCCAGTGCATTAGTGCTGGTATAATCACACCCGTCAGTACAACACTCTCGTTTCTATATATCCTTTTCTCGACCAATACAAGTGTAAGGCTGTGGGGCCCACATGATTTCTGGCCGTTTTGTTCGAGCGAAAAAGTGCGTCGAGGTTAATGGGGTTAAGAAAGCCTCAAAAACACCCTGAGAAACTGCTTTCGATCTTTTTACGTGCCGTAATTTTCTGCATCCCGTTTGAGGGTCAAAACTGCTGAATTTGAGCCCAAAAATTGCGCCGTCTATTCACCGCCCATTATGGTCTCTGGGGCTTTCCGCAATGGTTCTATGGGTGCGTAGTTCCTCACGGTTCAAAAGTTTGAGGTTTCCAAGTTTAGACTCGTTTTAGCTGAAAAAATAAAAATAAAAAGGGTGCAACACGAGGACTTCCCGGGAGGTCACCCATCCTAGTACTACTCTCGCCAAAAACCCCGCTTAGCTGAAGAGTTCTGATGGGATCCAGTGCTTTAGTGCTGGTATGATCGCACCCCCCAGTACAACACTCGCGTTTTTGTATATTCTTTTCTTCCGACCAATCCAAGTGTAAGGTCATGGGGCCCACATGATTTTCTGGCCGTTTGTTTCGAGCGAAAAAGTGCGTCGAGGTTAATGGCGTTAAGAAAGCCTCAAAAACAACCCTGAGAAACTGCTTTCAATCTTTTTACGTGCCGTAATTTTCTGCATCCCGTTTGAGGGTCAAAACGGCTGAATTTGAGCCCGAAAAATGCACCGTCTATTCACCCCCGCCCATGGTCTCTGGGGCTTTCACAATGGTTCTATGGGTGACGTAGTTCCTAACGGTTCAAAAGTTATGTGGTTTCCAAGTTTAGACTCGTTTTAACTGAAAAATAAAAATAAAAAGGGGTGCTACACGAGGACTTCTCGGGAGGTCACCCATCCTAGTACTACTCTCGCCCAACCACGCTTAACTGCAGAATTCTGATGGGATCTAGTGCATTTGTGCTGGTATGATCGCACCCGTCAGTACAACACTCGCGTTTTCGTATATTCTTTTTCCGGCCAATCCAAGTGTAAGGTCGTGGAGACCACATGATTTTCTGGCCGTTTTGTTTTGAGCGAAAAAGTGCGTCGAGGTTAATGTCGTTAAAAAAGCATCAAAAACAACCTGAGAATCCACTTTCGATCTTTTTTAAGTGCCGTAACTTTCTGCATCCCGTTGAGGGTCAAAATGGCTGAATTTGAGCCCGAAAATTCCACCGTCTATTCACTGCCCATTATGGTTTCAGGGGCTTTTCCGAATGGTGTTATGGGCGAACGTAGTTCCTCACGGTTCAAAGTTATGAGGTTTCCAAGTGTAGACTCTTTTTAGGCTGAAAAATAAAAAAAAATAAAGGGATGCAACATGAGGACTTCCCGGGAGGTCACCCATCCTAGTACTACTCTCGTCCAAGCACGCTTAGCTGCGAGATGTGATAGGATCCAGTGCAGTAGTGCTGTATAATCACACCCGTCAGTACAACACTCTCGTTTCTTATATCCTTTTCTTTCTCGACAATACAAGTGTAAGGCTGTGGGGCCCACATGATTTTCTGGCCGTTTTGTTTTCGAGCGAAAAGTGCGTCGAGGTTAATGGGGTAAGAAAAGCCTCAAAACACCCTGAGAAACTGCTTTCGATCTTTTTTTACGTGCCGTAATTTTCTGCATCCCGTTTGAGGTCAAAACTGCTGAATTTTGAGCCCAAAAAATTGCACAGTCTATTCACCGCCCATTATGGTCTCTGGGGCTTTCCGCAATGGTTTCTATGGGTGACGTAGTTCCGCACGGTTCAAAAGTTATGAGGTTTCCAAGTTTAGACTCGTTTTAGGCTGAAAAATAAAAATAATAAGGGGTGCAACACGAGGACTTCCCGGGAGGTCACCCACCTAGTACTACTCTCGCCAAACCCCGCTTAGCTGAAGAGTTCTGATGGGATCCAGTGCTTTAGTGCTGGTATGATCGCACCCGTCAGTACAACAAACACTCGCGTTTTTGTATTTCTTTTTGGTTTCCGGCCAATCCAAGTGTAAGGTCATGGGGCCCACATGATGTTTTCTGCCCGTTTTTGTTTGAAAGCGAAAAAGTGCGTCGAGGTTAATGGCGTTAAAAAGCCTCAAAAACACCCTGAGAAACTGCTTTCAATCTTTTTTTTACGTGCCGTAATTTTCTCATCCCGTTTGAGGGTCAAAACGGCTGAAATTGAGCCCGAAAAATAGCACGTCTATTCACCGCCCATTATA